>NW_023459127.1:0-9409 GCF_013731165.1 Rhagoletis pomonella | reverse complement strand
CCCCCTTTTACAAACTCGTTTATATATACCCTTCTATAAGCACCTACCATTGGTTTGTCTGCATACCAAATTTCAAGTTCGTGTGCCTTATGGTTCCGAGGTTATAGCTGATAAAAAATTCCACGCCTATGGGATGTGCCACGCCCCCTTTTACAAACTCGTTTATATATACCCTCCTATAAGCACCCACCTCGACATGTTTGCATACCAAATTTCTAGTTCGTGGGACTTATGGTTCCGTAGATATAGCTGATAAAAAATTCCACGCCTATGGGATGTGCCACGCCCCCTTTTACAAACTCGTTTATATATACCCTCCTATAAGCACCTACCTTGACATGTTTGCATACCAAATTTCAAGTTCGTGTGACTTATGGTTCCGAAGTTATAGCTGATAATAAACTCCGCGCCTATGGGATGTGCCACGCCCCCTTTTACAAACTCGTTTATATATACCCTCCTATAAGCACCTACCATTGACATGTTTGCATACCATATTTCAAGTTCGTGTGCCTTATGGTTCCGAAGTTATAGCTGATAAAAAATTCCACGCCTATGGGATGTTCCACGCCCCCTTTTACAAACTCGTTTATATATACCCTCCTATAAGCACCTACCTTGACATGTTTGCATACCAAATTTCTAGTTCGTGTGACTTATGGTTCCGAAGTTATAACTGATAAAAAACTCCGCTCCTATGGGATGTGCCACGCCCCCTTTTACCAACTCGTTTATATATACCCTCCTATAAGCACCTACCATTGACATGTTTGCATACCAAATTTCAATTTCGTGGGACTTATGGTTCCGTAGATATAGCTGATAAAAAATTCCACGCCTATGGGATGTGCCACGCCCCCTTTTACAAACTCGTTTATATATACCCCCTATAAGCATCTACCATTTATATGTCTGTATACCAAATTTCAAGGTCATGTGACTTATGGTTCCGAAGTTATGGCTGATTAAAAATGTCACGCCTATGGGAGGTGCTACGCCCCCTTTTACAAACTTCTTTATATATACCCTCCTATAAGCACCTACCATTAAAATGTCTGCATACCAAATTTCAAGTTCGTGGGACTTATGGTTCCGAAGATATAGCTGATAAAAAATTCCACGCCTATGGGATGTGCCACGCCCCCTTTTACAAACTCCTTTATATATACCCTCCTATAAGCAGCTACCATTGATATGTCTGCATACCAAATTTCAAGTTCGTGTGACTTAAGGTTCCGAAGTTATAGCTGATAAAAAATTCCACGGCTATGGGATGTGCCACGCCCCATTTTACAAACTCCTTTATATATACCCTCCTATAAGCAGCTACCATTGATATGTCTGCATACCAAATTTCAAGTTCGTGTGACTTAAGGTTCCGAGGTTATAGCTAATGTCAAGCCAAAGAGAGTACAGTAGAATTGTGTATTCTATTTCAAGTTCAAAACACCCAACGTTTTGAATTTTGTATTTTATGAATATTCATTGCGTTTCAAGTTTTCTAACTTCATATAGAATTATATAAATGAATGAATGAAAAACCTTAAATTTATTCAGACTCAAATTTATTACAATTTATGTGATATTTTGTGTTTAGCATCGAAAACGAAAAAAAGAATGGAAAGTGTAGAGGAAAATGTAAGTACGTTTAGCTTAAAATGATGTACGTATGTATGTATAGTGAATCTACATTTCGGTCCATTTAATAATGATAATGGTATATGTTTATAATAACAGAACTCCGCAAGCGCATTATTGCAAAGTGCCGGCATCAAGAAGAAGCTCCACAGTGGAGAATACACACTGAGTCAAAAAAGAGGTCGTAGCAAAGTTTGGGAGATATTTTCCAATGTTAAAAATAACTCTGGCGAAGAGTTGCCCGATATTGTAGCATGTAAAAGATGCTACAGCATTTACAAATTTACGGGGTGGACGTCAAATATTGTAAGACATAAATGCTATATTATAAATACCCATACTGTGGATCAGGAGATTCAAAGTTATACAAACCTAAATGTTACGTTCACTGCTGACTTCGACTGCCTTAAATGGTGGTATCTGAACAAAAATTTTTTTCCAATTTTATACAAAACGAGCTGCAAAATTTTCTGTATACCCGCAAGTAGCGCGGCTTCTGAAAGAGCCTTTTCAGATGCAAGAAATTTAATAACCGAAAAACGTTGTACTATTGCTCTTAACCCAGACAATGTAAATAAAATAATGCTTCTGCATTCAAATATAGAAATATAAATATACTATATGTTGAAACCAATTCTATTCTTATCTAATGACTCTCTTTTATGGCGCATACAAGTACAAAATATGTATAAGAAAAGTTCAATAAATACAAGGAAATGTAGGTATTTAGATTTATAAAAATAAAAAAAATTCCATCATATTCACTCAATTTGTTTTCACATCGTTTGAATATTGTAATGTCGACAATCATATCAGCAAAGCTATTCATTTAAATTCAATAAAATTCAAACCCAATCACATTCATTTAATTTCAATATGAATGATTCATTTGCCGTTTAGAATGGATTCATGCAGCCCTCTAATATATACCCTCTTATAAGCATCTACCATTTATATGTCTGTATACCAAATTTCAAGGTCATGTGACTTATGGTTCCGAAGTTATGGCTGATTAAAAATGTCACGCCTATGGGAGGTGCTACGCCCCCTTGTAGGATCCCAATTTTTTTCACCCTATTATAGGCCGAGGAGTCATGGCAATACTCTGTCAAAATTTTGTTCGATTCTGTCCGTCCGTTTAAGCTGCAACGTGGCACATACATACATACATACATACATACTTCCACAAATATATAGTAGATTAAATAAGTACATACATACTTATGTTCATGCTTATATACATACAATAAATGAAAAATTATGCGTTATTCAGTATTACTTGAATCATGAATGAAAACTTATTCTTCATTCGAAATTACTTGAATGATAAATAAAAATGTATTCGTTATTTGAAATTACTTGAATGATGAATAAAACTTTATTTGTTATTTGAAATTACTTGAATGAAGAATAAAAATTTATTCGTCATTCTAAATTACTTGAGTGATGAATAAAAATTTATTCGTTAATTGAAATTATTTGAATGATGAATAAAAATTTATTCATCATTCGAAAGTGCTTGAAATGAATAAAAATTTATTCGTTATTTGAAATTGTTGGAATGATGAATGAAAACTTATTCTTATTTTTTTTATTCAATTATTCATTTTCCTGATAACGCCCATCCCTGTATTGAAGTTTCAAGCATTTATGAAATTTAGCGTTATATGAAAAGCGGCCTAAATTTTAGTCCGATTTCAATAATTTTCAACCTTTTGCTTTTATGTGGCAAGCACAGTAACCATACCTTATACATTTGGTATAAATTGGTAGAACGATTACCGAGATACATATATGTGATCATAAGAGAGCGGTGCCACGCCCATTTTCCAAAATTTTATCATAAACATATTTCTTGGTAAAGAATTGTTGCAAGCATCAATCTTATCTTACTTCTTATATACAGGGTGTCCCAGAAGTAACGTGCCAAACTTTAAGGGAAGGTAGGTGGGGGGGGTGAGCTCCCTGATAAACAAAAAATTTTCAGGTAAAAGTGTCAAAGTTTTTGAAATATTAACATTTTTTCGAATTAAAAAATAATCGTTCCTTTTCATGTGTTTTCTTTAACTGCAACTACAAACCGGGCAATACTTAGTAAATTTTTTATGTAAAATACTTCCAGATAGTTTCTCCATACTCAAATGCAATGTAGTTAAAATATATTAAGGAACCATCATAAAATTAGGACTATTTCTGGATTTTTAACTTTTTGATATTTTCTTCCCCAACTTTGACTATCTCGGGTGAAAAAAAAATGTACTGAGCTATAACTTTACATTACATAAAAAAACTCTCATTTAATAAAGATTTCAGAAAGGTGCCACACTTACTGTTTTGAATAGAAAATAAAGTTATAGCCGCTTTTGTGGGTAAAGGACTGAGACACGCTAGAATGTATTTAATAGATTTAAATTGAATTTGCTCCTGTTACCGTCAAATGACATGCTAAATAGTACAAAGGTACATTATTACCTGCTCCTGACATTATTTTGTGTTACTTTCCGGAATTCGGACTAGAGTCTATAACAAGGGCTATCTATATCTATCAATATTTTGTGTGAAGGATGGGTTCACGTGAAATAAGATATACATGAGTTGTTTGAAGAAAAATGTATTCATTTATTGATAAAATATGCTCAAATTGGCGACCTTCTACTCTAATACAAGCTCGGCACCTTTTAAGAAAAGACGCTTCTTGAGATCTTAAACTCAATTGGGCTATCTCAGCAGCAGCTCCATTTATTTGTTCCCGCAAATGCTCTTCGTTTTGAATTGTTTTTGAATAAATTTTGTCCTTAAGACAGCCCCAGTAGAAAAAATCTAATGGATTCAGGTCTGGCGATCGAGCGGGCCACGTGATTGGCCCGTATCGTCCAATCCATCGGCGAGGATAAGTTTCGTCTAAATGAGCTCTTACTTCACGCCCGTAGTGAGAAGGGCACCCGTCATTTTGCAGCGTCCCAATATCTGACAATTAAAAATACCGCACCATAAATTTATCTTGTACCGGTACTGCGAACGATCTTCTCTCATTTCGTGAGGATTGTCTATCTGCCAACTGTGAAGGTTACGTAAATTAAAATAACCATCACGTTTGCATGATGATTCATCGCTCCAAATTATTTTATTAAAAAAGTTGGGGTCTGATTCATGCATTCGCAACATTTCACGGCAAAATCTAACTCTCGACAGGTAATCTCTTTCTTGTAGAGCCTGAACACGTTGAATGTGGTATGGATGAAATCGATGGTCTTGTAAAGCTTTGTGAACTGTAGTTTTTGGTATTCCCGTCCGTCTTTCCATCATTCTCACTGAAGTCGATGGACCTAGTTCCACTTCCTCTAACACAGCTTCAACATCTACCGCTGCAGGACGTCCTGTTTCGCCGCCACGCCTCCAGGTATGCGACCTTAAAAAATTGAAAAATGATAGTTAACAAGCAAGCAAACAAGAAAGGTGTAAAAATCACTAGAAACCAGTTAAGCTCCGTGTTTTCAATACCAATGCATTCGAGCTTTTTCAACATTCTTGCCCTGTCAATGGTCTCGAAAGCTCTTTTGAGATCAATAAAAACCGCAACGATATTCATCTTCGAGTTAAGGTCTTCCTTCCACTGGGATATAACAAAATTTAGCGCAGTCTCGCAAGAGTGTTTAGCTCTAAAACCTGATTGCTCCTTAATGAGTATGTTATTACTTTCAATGTGGCGCGCCAACTGATTTTTTACCACATTTTCCAAGATTTTTTCCATGCTAGGCAGTGTATTAATTGGTCTAATTTCCTCGGCTTTTACAGTTTTTTTCACTTTTTTTTACCGGAACTATGGTCGAGATTTTCCATTCTTTTGGTACTGTTCCTGATTCAAGACTCTTATTTATTAATAAGGCATAAAAGTGTCCCATGTATTCAACTGAATCCTTTATAACACCGTCAGATAATAAATTATTTCCACCAATTTTAGTCTTAAATTTCTTCACTATAAGGATAACATCCTCTGAGGTAATTTTCTCAAATTTAAAGGTGCCTCGACTGTCGTCCTGTCGTAACTGTTCGCAATTTACGTTCTCTATATTACTATTTATGTCGACGATACTATCCACAAAGTACTTGTTTAGTTCTTCGGCGATTACCATACTATTTCTGTATATTTTTCCGTTGATGAGAACTTCTTTGATATTGTCTCTGTTACCCGTATTATTAAGAATATTCTTTAAATATTTCCACATTAAACGACTATCACCTCTATTATTTTCTACCTTGTGTTCCATATACTGAATTTTCTTAATTTTGATCATTTTCTTATACTCTTTCTTTATTTTGTTGTAATCTACCCAATCACCTGTGAGTACTGCCCTTTGGTGTAACCTAAACTTTTCTTTATTAGTGTCAGTCAGTTGTCTATCATACCATTTATTTCTAAGTTTAACCCGCCTTTGTACCCGAGAAGTTAGTTGATTCATACTCGAAATCAAACAAAGGTTGATATGTTCGAGCATATCATCAATATTGAAACTATTCAGGTTTGCAAAGTGGCATTGTCTCAAAAGATTTATGAGGTTGTCTGGGCTGTACTCATCCCAAGAAATTAATTCAGAGAGTTTATTGATTTCGCCTTGTTTTTTTATATTGCATTTGAACATTATGGTTTCGTGATCCGTTATTCTATGTTCCTCAGCTTTTTCACATGAAACTTCATTAGTGTTAGAGTATAACAAGTCGATGCGCGTTTCGGACTGTGCAGTAACCCTGGTATCAAAGTTGATTAACTGTTTCATTGCCTGCTGAGAGAATATCTCATTAAGCTTCCTACTATATGTCGATGATATATTCATATTTATATTAAAATCCCCAATAATAATGGTATTTACCATGTTAGCGCATGTTTCGGACAAAATGGCTTCCATATATGTCAGAAAATCTGCATCACTCGAACTGGGTGAGTGATAGACTACCCCGATTTTCCATTTGGTTTCAAAATTTCTCAATTGTACCACTATACACCAGACATTTTTATCAGTGGATCTATTTATTATTATTTTAAAGTCTATTGTGTCTCTCAAAATTACAATTACCCCGCCAGTGTGTCTACTATACGAGTCGCATCTAATAAACTGACAAGTTGGAAACTTGATTTCGGAGTCGTTTATTTCCTCTGTTGTACATGTTTCGGAGCATAAAACTATATCCGGATCAACAGTCTCAAGAAGCCTTTCAAGCTCGGCTTTATTGGCTATTATACTATTTATATTAAGATACACGCATTTTAAGTAACTGTTACGCTTTTCCATTACACCTAATTGCTAACATCCTACTCTTTGTTTCTCTAGTTTCAGTTTCCTAATATAGACAGGACATTCACGACTAAATGCGTTGTGCGCTACATCCAGGTTTAGCCCTAACTCTTTAACAGCATCACAACAATTTCCACAAACTTCTTTTTGGCTACTGTCAGTGCAACTTTCAGACTTGTGCTCTCCCATGCATTTGCTACACCTAAGCTTTTTGTTACAGCTGTTAGAGCTATGGTTGAAGCCCAGACACTTGTAGCATCTTCTCACGGTTTGCCCATCATAGACGGGGCATCGATCCCACCCAATATTAAGTCTCTTTGACTCCAATACCTGCAGGAAGAATTTGTGCTCAATTTCTATTATTGCACTGAATGAAGGAAATGCCTCACCACTGCGCCTGGACTTAAATATTTTTACACATTTCAAACTCGCATCATTTAAATAGCTATTCTGAGCTTTTATCTTATTTATTATCTCCGTCTCAGAATATTCAGCGTTTATGTGCGCTAACAAAATTTTAGGCGTATTAACTTTGGGTTCGGTGATGTCGTACACTTCTTTATTTAAGTTGTCTGCTAGAGCAGATTTTATTCTGTCCTTATCTGAAACGCTATTTGCGTTTATAACCACTGCCCCGTTATTCTTATTTGACACTCTATCAATTCTCATATCAGATGCATCGATCTTATTAAGGTCCACCCTAGTCTTCTCAGCCGCTTGTTTGTTTTTCGGCCTGACAATTATAGGAGGAATACCTTTCAATGCATTGGCATACGATACACCCACACCACTTTGTGCTTTCTCTTGGCTTATAGTTGTCACTTTCTTCACCTCGCTAATTATTTCTTGTTTTTGTTTGCATAGCTCACTAGTGGATGAATCTACCCTATCCATTTTCTCTTTGTTTACTTTACACAGCCCCTCAACTCTTTTTATTGCATCAAGTTTTTCTTGGTTTGCCTTCTTTATACTATCAACTAACATTTTTACCTCTTTGCTGTGATTTTTTAACATTTTTTCAATATCTGTCTTTTGTTCTATTATATTCATCTTGTTGGCCTCAGCTATACCTATCATTTCTCTAAGAGCTTCATCCACATTGGCTATGTACATCATGCAGTTGTCGCACATGAAGCGTAGGAGGGGACAGTTTTCTAGTGCCTTTAGGCTGTAATCGTCAGCCGACGCACATGCTTGCGTTCTATGGTACACTTTCCCACACACACCTTGGCAACGCACACCCGACTCTCCTCTGACGCCTTTTCGGCATTTCGCGCATTCCGACATCTTCGCTCTCACTCAGCAGCCGCTATGTTTGGATTAATATGCATACGTATGTATGTACATCAACTTAAATGCGCGCTATTATTTGTCAATTTTGCTTATTTGATCTTTATTTTTATTTCGACTTATTGGTTGGCTTATTAGTTTAAATCGTTATTTTTCACACTATTAATCCAATAATGCAACTATTAACTTTACACTTTGCAATATTGGGTGAATATCCGCATATTCATGCGACGTATACTGCGTGTTCTCTGTCATAGTACTAATAACACAATGTTCGAAGGGTCCAATTTCACAAAATCCACTTTCACTAATTCCGGTAAGTAACACAAAATAATGTCAGGAGCAGGTAATAATGTACCTTTGTACTATTTAGCATGTCATTTGACGGTAACAAGAGCAAATTCAATTTAAATCTATTAAATACATTCTAGCGTGTCTCAGTCCTTTACCCACAAAGTTTTTCTATTCAAAACAGTAAGTGTGGCACCTTTCTGAAATCTTTATTAAATGAGAAATTTTTTTATGTAATGTAAAGTTTTAGCTCAGTACATTTTTTTCACCCGAGATTGTCAAAGTTGGGGAAGAAAATATCAAAAAGCTAAAAATCCAGAAATAGTCCTAATTTTATGATGGTTCCTTAATATATTTTAACTACATTGCATTTGAGTATGGAGAGGCAACTATCTGGAAGTATTTTACATAAAAAATTTACTAAGTATTGCCCGGTTTGTAGTTGCAGTTAACACATGAAAAGGCACGATTTTTTTTAAATTCGAAAAAATTTAAATATTTCAAAAACGGTGACACTTTTACCTGAAAATTTTTTGTTTATCAGTGAGATATATTAAAAACAAGTAAGAAAGTCTAAGTTCGGGTGGAGCCGAACTTTAAATACCCGGCGCAAGTATTAAATATATGTTTTTTCACCTTTCCGAAAGCTACCGCTAGATGGTAAGCCGGGGTGTATCAATTTTGACTAAATTAGCGTCCTTAAATTTCGAAATATTGCATTTTCAAGCATTTCTGAAATTTACCGTTATATGAAAAGCGGCCGTAATTTTGGTCTGATTTCAATAATTTTCAACGTTTTGCTTTTATGTGGCAAGCACAATAAAAATACCGAGTTTGGTACAAATTGGTAGAACGGTTACCGATATACATATATGTGATCATAAGTGGGCGGTGCCACG
>NW_023459126.1:64889-74705 GCF_013731165.1 Rhagoletis pomonella | reverse complement strand
CTGTACTAAATTTTAATGAGCTACAAAACTAAATAACCATTTTTTTTCTAGAAATCCAATTTAAAAACCGTGGGATTTTGTTCAAAAGTTTAAGAAATTTTTATAATTTTTGTATAAAGCTTGCAATTTGGATTTATGCAGTTTTTGTTAGACAATGAGCTATTCTTTTATACGAAAATAATGAAGATTAAATAAGTAGAAGAAAACTAGTCAAGACTGGTCAAAATGTTGAGGTTCTACTGCTTTGTCGTGGGCTGTATTGAACTTTTAAGTTTTTTTTTTTTAAATAAATTTATACTGTCATAGCAGTTCGCCATTTGGTGACATAAAATACCTTTCGTATTCTTCTCGTATAAGTTTTGCTTGTGGTGGTATATATCGCGGCAAAGATTCCGTCATCGGACTTCAAGAAAAATTATAATTTCAATACAAATTAAATTAAAAGTTATGTTGCTTCCGAAAACAAGGATATTAATTTCAGTTCAGATTTTTGGACACATAAGGAAGCAAAAAAGTAAATTATTAATAAACAGCCTAAATATTGATGTGTATTGTTCATTTCAATTGCCGCACAAGAACACAATAAATATTGCCACAATTTTGAAATTTACATTGCCACATTATTGTCAATCGAGCTATCAGACGATTACCGCACACGGGCCGTATTTCATTGGGCACAGTAAGCGCAATATCGGCTTCTATTGCCGCATGAGTCAATGTATTGTGAAATCACACGATTAGGGCATAAAATGAGGCAATAATTGGTGTATTGCGGCAATCGTGGGATCCCAGCTTAAGAATGGAGTACGCGGAGTAGTGAGAAGACAAGCCAGATTTTTTAAAAAGCTTAAATGCTTTGGATTTTTGATTTTTTAAGCGTTTTAATTCGCCAGTAAACCACTGAGCGTTAGACGTTACGTTAGCTTCCTTATCAAGAGGAATGATTTTACTGAAAATATTGCGTAAGGAATTGCTAAAATGTAAGGCACTATCTTCAGCATTCCCATCATCCTGGGGCCAAGTTATCTTCGATATCTCTAACCTAAGTTTACTATAATCTGCTATTTTAAATGACTAACGCTCCGCTCTTGATTTTTTACTGGTAAATCAACATCAGTTGCGTGAATTTATCAAGGACAATTCTAGTGGTGGGTGGTGAGAATCAACAGGGGTAATCAAAGCATAGCTAGGGGCTATTGTGACGTTGGAAACGTCGTCCACAAAAACTAAATCCAGACATTTACCTAAGTTATTACTAATAGAGTTGATCTGGTAAAGACTAAGGTCTGAAAGAACGTTCAAAAATTGATTGAAGAGATCACGAGAGGAATTTGGTACTAGAATACCATCTATTAGATCCCAAGAAACACCCGCAAGATTGAAGTCACCCAGGACAATAACAGTATCGGAGGGCTTCACCATGGCATGTAGAGAGAGCAGTAAGGAGGAGTGTTTTAAATAAACAGAAAGGCTCGAGTTAGGTGGTATATAAGCAGCAACAAGATAAACGCTAATAGAATGATATCTTATTCTTCAGAAGAAAGGGCAGTCTGGACAGCTATTAAGACGCCTCCGCCTTTTTTATTTAAACGGTCGTTTCGAAACACTTCATACTTAGGACACAAAATTTCGGAGTTAAACACATTCGGCTTGAGCCAGGTTTCAGTAAACACCAGTACTTTGAAGTCAAAATCATAGGACTGCAAGTGTAACCTTGATAGCTTTGTGTTCAAACCTCTCACATTTTGGTAGTAAATGCTAATGGTGAGGTTACTTATTAGTTTTTTGACGCCGAGGTGGAAGGCGGAAGTTGAGCCAAATTTTACCCTTGCGGTCTAGATCTAAATTCAAATTCGCGAATGAAGGCACCGCTAGGCCAAAAAGATGGGCTCCTTACTCTATCAAAGCAGTCTTCGGATATGTCTATTTTAAAAGAAGAAATGCTACTTTTATACGAGAATCTGAACTTGCGTACATGGAACTCATTTGCTATCAGCCTGGAAGTTAAATACCCCTTCACATCCATCGACAGTGGTATCTTTTGGAAACCTAGATACAAAGACCGATTTTTTGTAAGGGACAATGATTAAATCCCTCGGGACGGGGTTAACGTAATCGGGCACGGTTTCAGATGTGGTAGGGGGTTGCGGAACAGCTGTCAACTTTTTGGAAGGAGCAACGGTGGCTCCGGATGTGGTAGGGGGTTGAGATGTAGTTGTGGAGTTTTTGGAAGGAGCAACGACTACTTCCTTCGGAACGGTGTTGACGCAATCGGAGATGGCTTCAGATGTGGTGGTACATAAATATGTATGCATGAATGCATTTAGTTCACCCAATGTGCCGCTACTACTTACACACATATGTATAAATTGCCACTGAGCAAAACTACTTGAGAAAAAAGCACCAACGTACACGTGATAGAAGTAAAACTTCTTAAAAAAGCACATGTGTGCGCCCCACACTCGGTAGAAATCTTAACAAAAATGTAACCACGAGGCAATCAGACGAATACAGTTGTTAATTGTATCCAAAGTTGGTACCAAGTTGATAAGTTTTTACCATTTCTCAAATTTTTTTATTTTTATTTTTTTTCGAATACAAAGTATATCGATGGCTGAGTGGAAGATCGACCTATCTCGGCAGCCAGTTCGAAAACGCTCTATCTCAAAAAACTTTTCAAGAACGCCCTATTTCAGAATTCGTTTCAATACATTTTGAAGTGAGATAGGGCGTTTTTGAACCGAATTTTGAGATAGGGTGTTTTTCAATAAAATTCTGAAATAGGGCGTTCTTGAAAAGCTTTTTGAGATAGAGCGTTTTCGAACTGGCAGCCGAGATAGGTCGATCTTCCACTCAGCCATCGATATGATCATTCTTTTTCGCTTTATTCCGTATTCGAAAAATTATGCGTTTCAATGGACACATCGGTTTGAATACATAATTTACATTTAGATAATATTTTTAGCAATTTATTTGAGAAAAATTAAACATTTCGATTATTGTTTATATTTTCGTCGATTTTAGATTTGCTACCCCAAAATAATTGATATCAAATAAAACACCACTTTGAGGTAAAATTTTCGAGTGATGAAAGCTGAACTAGAAACACCAAATTTATGATATCAATTTCGTGACGAAAATTAAACGCTATTTTTAACTGCCTTTGAAACGTACAGAAAATTTTTTTTATTTATTCCGAACGTTGCGAAATTCCGTTTACTGCTAGAAACACAAAATAAAAAACAGAACCTACCTCTACCACTGTTCGTTTTACTAACATTCATGTTATTCTGTTTTTCCATTATCTTCATTTTTATCTTCATACTCTATCGATATAACCATCAAAATATCGATAACAAAATCGATGACAAATTCGATAAAAATTTCAGTAGCAACATCGACAATACTATTGGTAGCTAAAGCGATTAGAAAATTAATAAAAATATCGATAACAAAATCGATAAATATCGATAACAAAATCGATAAATATCGATAACAGGTTCGATAAATATCGATAACAAAATTGATAAATATCGATAACAAAATCGATTTATATCGATACCAAAATCGATAAATATCGATAAATATCAATAAAAATTGCAAGACGAAATCGATAAATATCGCTAACTAAGTCGATAAATTACGATAACAAAATCGACAACTAAACTGATTAATATCGATAACAAAATCGGTAAATATCGATAACGAAACAGATAAATATCGATAACAAAATCGATAAATATCGATAACAAAACCGATAAAAATATCGATTATTTAATCGATAAGTCTCGAGAATCTCGAAAATCTCTAAAATCCCAAAATAGTTCCCAGATTGAGTCTCTGTGCCTCTCTCTATATCCTTTCCTCTTTAATTACCTTAATTTTAATTTTCTTCCCCTATCTTCATCTTTACTTTAATCGGTATTCTCATCCTCATCTTTGTTTTTACTTTTATGTTTATCATTTTCTTCACCAACATATTCCCCTTCACCTTTGCCCTTATATATGTATATAAGTAAAGTATTTAAATTTACCTTGGTCTTCGCTTTTACTTTTATCTTTACATATCTTTGCTTTTGTTTTTATTTTTACCTTTGCCTTTATAATTTTCTTTATCTATGTACGTAATCACCTTTACTTTCATTCTTGTATTGTTATTTCTAAGTACTATCCTCTAACCTTTTATTAGCAAGTTTTTGTTAAATTCATACCATATGCACACAAGAAATACTTGTTTCCCCCAACCATTTCCGTTGCATCATTTCCGTTGCATACACACAAGAAGTACTTGTTTCAGCCCCAACCATTTCCGTTTCTCCATTTCCGTTGCACCATTTCCGTTGCATCATATCCTTTGCATCATTTCCGTTGCACCTTTTCCGTGTGTAATTTGCAATACAATTACCGCTGAATTTTTCAATTTACTCCCACCCAACCAACCGCCGCTAAAGAAGTTTCACTTCAAAAAATATTAGTTCTTTTCTAGAGGGCATCCCTTTCATTTGACATTTCATCTTTCGTAATCCAACGAACGGTGCGAATCTTATAGTTTTTTAGACAGGTGGCAACCCTATTAAAATTCTAATTAAAAAAAGATCCTTCTCCTGTTGATACAGAGTATATTAGAGAAAATCTCGTCAAAATCCGTTCAGTAGTTTTCGAGATTACCGCGTACAAATAATCTTGTCTTTCCTTTATACTATGTAATAGATGAAATTCATGAAACTAAATGAAAACTCAAAATTCCCTGTGATTTTCTTTTAAGGTACCGCCACTGCGGTTTGTTTTAAATTGAAGTGCCACTTTTAACCGACTTCCAAAAAAGGAGGAGGTTATCAGTTCGTCGGAATATTTTATTTTTTTTTTTCTTTATGTATGTTACCGCATAACTTTGGACCACGTCAACCGATTTCGATAATTCTTTTTGCATCGGAAAGGTAGTGTCTCAGAGGTGGTCCCATACTAATCTGGTTGAGATCCGATCAGTGGATCATGAGATATATATATATATATTTTTTTTTATATGGGAGTTGAAGTCGGGTTTTTTTTGCTAAAAATTATTTGTTTACAAACAATTACTCGGTTTTCCTTTTATTTTTTTTTATATATCTGTACTGTAATGTTTGCTAACTGAACTATAGATACTGCCAATATAGAAGTATTACATAAGGGATGGACACGAAAACAACCAGTCAATTGTGTTTACTCATCACTTGCGTATAACTAACTGTAAATAAAAAGCAGGTATATACATTCATAGTGTATGTTGTCGTTGTTAATTTCGCGTATCTACTTTTTGTAACTTCTACGTATGTACGTACTGTTCAAAATGTGTGCGGCGAAGTGTGAGCTTTCGGAGAAAATTTTGTGCAAAAAGCATGGAAAAGTATGTGTGAACGAGGAAACATACCTCGAAGCAGCCTTGAAACAGATTCGGGGCGCTAAGTTTTATAATGCAGCGAAGACATATGGAGTACAAAAAGCCTTCAAGCTAAAAATACTGAACAACTTCCTTGTTTTTTTTGTTTGTTTTTTTTTTGCCCTAATAAATACTTGGTGTGGCAAGCCATCTGCCAGTGTGGCACGAGAACAAAAAATCATGACTAGGGGCTCTATAAATCAAAAAATTTGTATAAAAGAGTGTTTTCAATATCGTTTACTGTCGTTCATAAAGCAACATAAAGGCTCAGTTCTGTTCCGTCCCGATTTAGCATTGTGCCATTAAAGCCCCTTTGGCATGAACTGGTATGTCAATCAGCGGTACATATATTGTTCAAAAGGACCACAACCTACCTGTTTAGGTTTTTGAGTAGGTTAAGGGAGCGCCGGGTGCGCCCGGAGGAGAATTAAATAAGCCATGAAAAAAAAGAGGGATGGTTACATTAAAAATACAATTCAAAATGCGATGCGGCGGCGGCGATGGCTGGAATGCAACTAACTATTATTATTTGATTGCGAACCCGGGTCACCCCGTGATACCACTTACAATTACAAGGCAAAACTGATCATTAGTTCACAATGAATTGAAAAACAATGGTGCTGCCAGCCGCATGCAATTAAAATAATTTTACAATTAAAAATATTATTAAAAGTTTAAAAGTCGATAAGGTTAGGGCTCATGTCCTCAACATGGCGGCCCGCCTGAACCGGTGAGAGGTGCAGCAGCTCTTGTAGCCCCTCGTGAGTTAACACCGCTTCGTTAAATAGCTATCGAATGCACTGTTGGACGTGGTTGCGGCCATGTTCCCTCTGGCTGGCATTTTGGTGACGGGAGAATCCTGTCGGCGGTGGCGTTCAGATGCGGTGCGGTGGAGCGGTGCAACATCGTATGGTGGGTACGTCTGGACATCAGGAGGTCTGACTCTGGCTCCCGAGTAGAGGAGGAGGGAGTGAACACGATGTCGGGTGTAGTGCGTTTCGACTAGCCTGTGGAAGAAAATTAGAGAAAAAATCGGACCAAAGTTATAAGTTATGCTCATTAAAGGTATAAAAATGAATGAGATTGGGGAATGAGCAAATAATTCATGAGAGTGTGGAGAATCTGATTTGCTGATTGGGAAGCGTGTACAGGTAATATTTATTTTTGAAGAGTTATCTTGTGTGGGAAAGGATTCACCGTTTGTGAAATTTGGATGGATATTGAGTACCCGGAGGAAAACCACTTTGCTGCTGATTTGTAGTGTGGTAGTAGTCCTTAAGTAACCATTTGGGTAGGACATCTCTTTTGAGTGTTGACGAGGATTTCGGCTTCTTGTATACGGAGAGAAAGTAGCCATCGGAGTGTCATCTGTGTCGGGTGGCATCGTAATTGTCGTTTGAATTGATGCTGGGATCTGCACACCTGATATATGAGCGTCATTTGCAAGATCTGGGCTATCGGGAGGGGGCGCTTTTGGTGCTAAAATTGGTGAGGACGAAGACACCGCATTGACCTTTGGAAACTTGGAAAATGAAAAGGGAGATGTTGGTAATGGGACCTACGACTTCGAGCTTTCGCTTCAGAGGTTTTGCTATGCTTAGAGCAATTTTCAACACGTTCGGGGTTGAGGTTTGAGTCAATGCTCTGCTGGGGGTTTTTACTTTCGTTAAGTGTTCCGTTCGATAGTTTCTGCTGAGCTTTCATCAGCGGAAGAACTCCTGCCGGACCAGAAGGTACCGCATATGATGATTCTTGGGGTAGATATAGGTTGGTAGTGTGTTGAGTTAGAAAGCACTTGAGATAATCATTGGAGGACTCTGTGGTATTATTGTTCTTTTGAGTAGAACTTTTGGGGGCCGTTGGGGTAGACCTTGTTGCGATAGGGTTTTGGGTGGTGTCTAGGGTGACAGACAGCTGAGCCACTGTATTTTTTGGAAGCCTGAAGATTTTGTTGGCTTGGGGGTAAAATTTGGAATTTGGGGGCCTGCTGAGATGGTAGAGAGGAACTGTAAGGCTTTCTCCATTTCATCTCTGCATTTATAATATTGAGTCGAGCAGTTTACAAAAGTTGGGGTTACTAAACTACGTACTAATGTAAAACAGTGTGAATGGGAAAGTTGTTGAAATGTGGTCACGACGCTTTCCCAGTTTTGGTCCAAGAGTTGATTTTCACCTTTAATAGCGTCACTGAGAGGTTCGCTATTGAGGTGGAAGACCATCTTTGACAAAATAAGTCGAATTTGCGGCTTTCGAACGTAAATTCTTGATAGTATGAGTTTGTTGCGGTCGTAAAATGGGAAAATTCTGGATTAATTGGCATTTTGATGTTAAATGAGCTGTGAAATTAAACATAAGATGAAGGCTAAGTATTGTAAAACCGGGGTATTTTTTCCTTCTTTACATACATGGAAATTCATAAGTAAATTTTGTCTTTTTGTTTTAATTAAATTAAATTTTAATTGTTTTTTTCGATATGCTATATATTTTTACTTTAATTTTCTTTTAGTTCTTTTAATAACATAAGTATTTACATATTTTGTCCAACTGTAAATCTGATGACTGCTTTGCAAGTTTTAAGACAATGTATTGTCTCTGAGAACAATAACCAACGGGATTTTTTTTTTATTTGTGCTTTGTGCGAATCGAATATGAGTTAAAAAAGAGGGGACAGCATAAATGTACATACATGTGTATGTACAATAGACTGCATCACCAAAAAAAGTTGCAGTTTTTCCGCCGGGTTTGCAAAATTTGTTATATTTTAAGAAGTCCACCAAAATATTTCGGAAAAATATTAAGATTTTAGTGAGCTGGACCGATTTGAAAACACCTCCAAAAATGGAGTTTTTTATGAATAAAAATGGTTTCTTAAAGAATTCTTAAAAAAAAAGTCCCCTCAGATGACAAAACAGATTAAGCTTAAAAAATCTGCATAAAACTATTTTAAAATCTTTTCATCGGAATCGTAAGAACGAGATTTTTGATGCTGTTTTTTTACTTTTTTCAAAGATTGATTTACGAAAACCTTGAATAACTGGGCCAAAACTATTCTGATTTAGACTTAAGGGATCTCAGTGGAAAGGTATTTTCACACCGTTTTTATTTCTGTCCAAAAAAAGTCATTCGTATCCCAATTTTTTATTTTTCAAATACCAACACATCTTAATTCAACTTTGAATATCGTTCATTCATCCTACCTTTCTCTGTCATCCTTTGAATGAGTTTATTAGCAAAGAAATAAAAACGATGGGGGAAAAACCTTTCCAATGACACCTCTTAAGTCTAAATCGGAAGAGTTTAGGCTGTGTTATTAAAGTTTTTCTTATACCAATCTTTCAAAAAATTTAAAGAACAGCATCAAAAATCTCATTACGATTCCGTTAAATTTTTTTTTTAATATTTCTATGCAATTTTTTTAAGCTAAACCCGTTTTGACATTTGAGGGCATTCCATTTTTAGAGGTATTTTCAAATCGGTCCAGTTCACTTAAATCTTAATATTTTTCCGACATATTTTGGTGGACGTCTTAAAATATAATAAATTTTATAATTCCAATGGAAAAATAGCACCGATTTTTTTTTTTATATGGGGAGTGATGCAGTCTAATGTACAATAATGAACTGAGTACTTACTTACCTACATAAACCTTGCGCGTCTAAAAACTTTTCAAACACCTGTTCGCGTTCCTTAGAATATGCTGGGTAAGGAGAATAACAAATTTATGTATACATAAACATACATATGTACCGTGTGTGCATATATGCCTACAAAAGTATGTAAGCGTATGTATGTACATACTAATATTATAGTAAGGAAGATATGTTTATATGTTTTCGGGTGGGGGCGGCGGTAAGTCACTTTATTTGTAGGTATGTATGTATGTATATATCTGTGTTCATATGGAAAAGTAGCTTATGTCGAAAGGCTGGCTTTAGTATAAATCGGCATTCACAGCATACGATTGCGAATGACTTACGGGCGCTAAGCCGTTAAACAACTTTTAGCAAATAAACGTGCAAGAAATAGTTCCGATACTAGCAAGTCAATATTCTTTTTAAGTCTCATCAAAAAATTCCTTGTCGTTTAAAAAATAAAGGGAATGCCGCATTATACTAAAGCCGGCCTTTCGACATAAGCTACTTTTCCATACGAACACAGATATGTATAATTATGTGCGGGTATGTATATGTGCATTAGGGTGGAGTGATGTTGTATGAAAAAAAATTTTTTTCGTTTTTTTTTGAATGGAATATCGATAAAAAGTTGTCGTTCAATGAGAGAATTCAGTATTCAAAAAATTGTTTACTTGTCTTGATGTTTTGAGGTGCCCTAACCCAATTGAAAATTAGAAAAAAAAATTTTTTTTACAAGCTTTGATTTATTTTTTAATGAAAGTA
>NW_023459126.1:63751-64789 GCF_013731165.1 Rhagoletis pomonella | reverse complement strand
CCATGCTTTTTGCACAAAATTTTCTCCGAAAGCTCACACTTCGCCGCTCACATTTTGAACAGTACGCACATACGTAGAAGTTACAAAAAGTAGATACGCGAAATTAACAACGACAACATACCCTATGAATGTGTATACCTACTTTTTATTTACAGTTAGTTATACGCAAGTGATGAGTAAACACAATTGACTGGTTGTTTTCGTGTCCATTCCTTATGTAATACTTCTATATTGGCAGAATCTACAGTTCAGTTAGCAAACATTACAGTACAGATATATAAAAAAAAAATAAAAGGAAAACCGAGTAATTGTTTGTAAAAAATGATACTTCAATTTAAAACAAACCGCAGTGGCGGTACCTTAAAAGAAAATCACAGGGAATTTTGAGTTTTCATTTAGTTTCATGAATTTCATCTATTACATAGTATAAAGGAAAGACAAGATTATTTGTACGCGGTAATCTCGAAAACTACTGAACGGATTTTGACGAGATTTTCTCTAATATACTCTGTATCGACAGGAGAAGGATCTTTTTTTAATTAGAATTTTAAAAGGGTTGCCACCTGTCTAAAAAACTATAAGATTCGCACCGTTCGTTGGATTACGAAAGATGAAATGTTAAATGAAAGGAATTGCCCTCTAGAAAAGAACTAATATTTTTTGAAGTGAAACTTCTTTAGCGGCGGTTGGTTGGGTGGGAGTAAATTGGAAAATTCAGCGGTAATTGTATTGGAAATTGCACACGGAAATGGTGCAACGGAAATGATGCAAAGGATATGATGCAACGGAAATGGTGCAACGGAAATGGAGAAACGGAAATGGTTGGGGCTGAAACAAGTACTTCTTGTGTGTATGCAACGGAAATGATGCAACGGAAATGGTGCAACGGAAATGGTTGGGGCTGAAACAAGTACTTCTTGTGTGTATGCATATGGTATGAATTTAGCAAAAACTTGCTAATAAAAGGTTAGAGGATAACTCTTAGAAATAACAATACAAGAATGAAAGTAAAGGCGAGTACGTACATAGATAAAGAAA
>NW_023459126.1:62553-63651 GCF_013731165.1 Rhagoletis pomonella | reverse complement strand
GCGTTTTTGTCTTTAAAATTTCAAAACTGGTTTCTCAACCGCTATGCATATGAGGAAAATGTATATATGTATAAACAAACATTGTTGCCACTCAAAATTTTTTTCCTACCACAATTGGTACAAAATAGCTCTCGGCCTACTAAAATGTGACTTTCATTGAAAATGTGATTTAAATGTTGTAACATATGTAAGTAGGTTCAACACTTTATTACAACAAAATCAAATAAAATTTACTTGTCCAAAATTTGTCTTCATGCGCAGCTCTTTTTGGGTAAAATGAAAAAAAAAAGCGCGAACTCAAAGTCAAGCGTTGAAAATTACATATTTTTACTGTTGCTACACGAATTCAAAGCTGTCAACTATTATTTTCTTAAGGGAGAAGAGGCAAATAAAGTACAAATAGTCTCCCTTCTCACTCACTCGCTTTAGCGAAATGTAAAATTTGGCATTTGCATAACAATTGTCTAATTCACGGCAACATTCAACTTCGGTTCAAGAATAATTTTGACATGTCCCATTTCTCTTTTCCTTTTCACATCATCCTTTACATGTACATGTACATGTACAGAGATATTTGAAGTTTTATAAAATGAATAAATTATATGATTTGCCTACTTACCAAAACCCCTCGAAAATCACAACAAACCAACCAACCTACCAAAGCCTTATTTTAAGAAGTGAAACTACCAATTTTGGTCCAATTGGATCGAAACGGCAACACTGTATTCAACATGCCTTGACCGTAAGGGAGAGCAACACGTAACAGTTTCATTTCATTTGAATAAAGTCTCATTTAATTTTAAAGAGTTTCATCTAATTTGAATAAAGTTTCATTGAATCTGAAAAAGGTCTCATTTTATTTGAATAAAGTTTCACTGAATCTGAAAAAGGTTTCATTTAATTTGAAAAAGGTTTCGCTTAATTTGAAAATGGTTTAATTTAAACTGAAAATGCTATATATTAAAGCGCGCTAACAAGATTTTTTTTGTTAATCATCAGAAATTTTTTAACCGTTGAAACTAGCACTTATAAAAAGTCTGAAACTTTAATATATATGCTTTATGTTATACACATAACTAGTCTATTTTTTCTGAAAAT
>NW_023459126.1:60932-62453 GCF_013731165.1 Rhagoletis pomonella | reverse complement strand
TAACAAGATTTTTTTTGTTAATCATCAGAAATTTTTTAACCGTTGAACTAGCACTTATAAAAAGTCTGAAACTTTAATTTATATGCTTTATGTTATACACATAACTAGTCTATTTTTTCTGAAAATTTCTATAATTAGATTGAAAAAACTCACTGTTGAATTTTTCACTTTGTATGCAACACTTTTTTCTTTAATTTTTTCCTCTAACTTTTTATAAAAATTTAGTACATACCACAACAAAAAACATAAAAATAAAATCTCTAAACTTTGTGCAAAACTCTGAGTATTCAGGTTTGAAGTTCACGCAGTTTCTTCCATACAACAAGAATTGTCGAACATACATATCTACTGATGAAGAATATGTGTCCCTGGTCGCAACGTTGGATGCAACATATGATTCTGCGGCCGTATCCGCAGGCATGATCATAAACAAGAACTGTTCTTGAGCCATGTGGAGGTTGAATCACATCGTTACCTAGCGAAAAAGTAAAAAAAAATATATATTAGTTTTAAAAGATATAAATGGTAAACATATTTAAATAGTTGATTTATTTTTAACTGTACATATCGCACACCGTCTTCAAAAGATAAACTATTTCTTGGCACATGATAATCATATGGGCAAGGGCGACTTTACCTTAGTTTTTTTAACAAATTATAACAAAAATTTGCTCCAGCTTTTTCTGAAAGATAAATAAAAGCTCTGTATGCATTTTTAGCGCATAATCTCAAAAATGCCAAATTTTGAGTTGTGACTCTTTTGAAGACGGTGTGCGATATATGAATATACATATATGTACGTACTTAGTATTTCAGTTGACTTTTGCGCGCACCATTCTTCATCATCTAGTGTCATTACGGTGACCAACCGTACTTTATTTTAACGGACAGTCCATTATTTTAACCGTCTGTCCTTTATAATTTCTTTCAAAATAAAGGACGCCTTTTGTCCTTGATTTCTTGAACTGTCCTTTAAATTAGCTCTGCATTTATCAGCAGTTAACTTATGTATACAGAATATGAAAAATAAAAATATCCCATATAAAATATAATGAAATCCTTCGCCAGTTTGTTTCACATCCCACTTAAGGGTTTCTATTTAATCGGTAATCTTTGTACAATCTATAAAGCACAGGGAAAGTTGTGCCCAGGATCGTGTTGCACGCCCCATCGTGTTGCATGTTCCACTGAAAGAGAACAATAAACCTCCTGCTGCACAGTGGTTCAAAACTGGCATTTAGTGTTCGTAATTCACTGGAGCGTTCATTTTTCACTTAATTTGATAAGTTTTTTTTTATGAAAGCCTACAATATTTGCCAGAGACCAGTTGAGCCTGATTTGTGAATTTTTATTTGATTATATTAATTTTTTAGTGCAAAATGCAGAAAAAGTAACAATTTTGAAGAAAATGTTCCAGTTAATAAATGTTACATAGCAAATATTAGTTTGTATGGTTTTAGCAAAACGAAAAAATACACAAAAATTTTAAATGTTATAAAAAATGTTCACCAAAATATATAT
>NW_023459126.1:51897-60832 GCF_013731165.1 Rhagoletis pomonella | reverse complement strand
GTCCTTTCTGCCAAATTTTGCACGCAAAGTGGCCAGAAATGAGACGGTCGGTTAATGGCTTATTGGGCTTTGGTAGTAGCTGCATTAGGACTACAACCAGTTCCTGGAGCCTTAGCGGGTTCCAATCGCTTGCATGCTTCACGTACCTGCCCGTTGAAAACTGATGGCTCAATTTAGAAAAATTAAAGAAAGTACATAATATTTCACTTTCATGCAAAAGATGGAATCCCAAATGCGAATGTATGTACATTCCCCAAAATTTTTCTTATTTCGATCACTGTGATGGCGATGCGCGTGCACTTTCTAATCATCATGCAAACACTTAAACTTTTTACGAAATGAACAGATCGCGATGTTTGTTTGGTACGGTTGGTGGCGGCAGTGAATAGGTATTATCGATAACGTATCGGTGCAGATTTTTAATTATCTTTTAATGATTTTAACAGAAGGAGACAAAGTTACTAAATATATAGTGTTCACTTACGTCTTTGAAATATTTTGATGTATAAGTATTACATATGGGTGTTTCCATCGGAAACCATCCATCCACCACGACAAAAAAAATAAAAATCCTATATCTAACGTATTTACGGGCCGATTTGTCTGCTTTTTTAAATATATACTGGCTATGTAAGTAAAATCATGCTTGCGTAAAATGGTCTTCGTAGGTGGCGCCAAGGTTGAGATATTTCGAAAAACCGTATTTATGGTCCGATTTGGTTCGAATTTGGCGTATGTAGTTGAAACATAATAAGTCATAGATTTCCAACAAATTCACCCTGAATTGGCACTGAAGTCAAAATATATATATAAAGTATATTCTACATAAAATACATGTTTAATTTGCGTTAAAAATTCATTTAAAAGCAATATTAACAAAAATATAACGAAGGAAATTTCGTTTCACACTTGGGGTTGTAAAAGAAAATTGAAACATGTTGCATTAATTCAAAAAACTCTAAAAACAACTAGAATTCCTCCAAATCATATTAAAATAAGTTTCATGAAAATAGCTATCCACAATTCGCAGAGTTTTGCGATTTTGTAAGAAAAGAAAAAATCTACTTCCATTTTTTGTCACGTAACGACACTCTCTTTAAATGCTTATATTTCAGGACCAAGCAGTTAGATGGTTTTAATTTTTCGGTTAAATATAGAGCTAATTATGTGCTATACAATGACCCAAAAAAGTTAAAGAAAACAAACGGTATTCCTTGTTTGTATCACATTGAAACGTACGACTGTCACGTATGCGACGTATGGAATGACCCATATGTTATTATTTTTAAGTGTTTATATAAAATATTTATCCTGTTCATCCCAAATTATTGAAACTTTTTAACCATCTTCAAAAAAAGAGGAGGTAATTTATAATTAGTATCGTTGTTATGAATTTCTGAAATCTAACTTAAGTATAATTGTACATTTCGTCACCTGAGTTGCAAAATACCATAACTAACATCGTAACTGAAATACAAAAACTCGTAACTAATGCATTTGTTTTTGCATAAAACTCCCCCCTGTTGGAGGGAAATATGCATACAGATTTGCTTTCATTTAGTTTACGATAATAATGGTAAAAAATATTGTAATATCTCTTTAAAAATTGTTTATTGAGGTAGCCTAATGATGACAACATTGTTTTTCCTTGCAATTAGGAGAACGAAGGGTATTGTGGATTCAGCAGATATTGGGGACCAGCTATTTAAACAAGTAATTTTTCAGCAAAAAAACGAAGCCGACTTCAATTTAAAGATTTAAGATTATCGTTAATTTCATCAAGATCCAATTATCGGATCTCAACAAAGTTAGTATGGGACCACCCCTGAGATACCACCTTTCTGATAAAAAATAATTATCGAAATCGGTCAACGTGGTCCAAAGTTATGCGTTAACATACATATATATATATATATATATATATATTCCGACGAACTGATAGCTTCCTCCTTTTTGTGAAGTCGGTGAAAAAACGAGGATCATTTAAAATAGCGATTCAAGCAAAAATTAACTCTGTGAAGGGAAACAAATAAATATATTAAAAAATTCAGTCAAATAATGCGTTTGAAAAGATATTATATTTAGTATGCATTGGATTTTGACCCCTTACGATGAAAGGATTGTGTGCATTTTAGGATTCAAGTTTTCTACTAATATGAAACGTCCGTTTTATTTGAATTCTATATTTGCACATTAAATGATTTCGTGCTAAACATTTATTTTTTTAGACTTTGAATACTTATTATTTATTTTTTGAAACGTACAAAATTAAAAAATTACACTAACGAGTATTGTGTTTTATGTGTATTTTCGAGCTGTTAGCTATGTATTGGTGCTAATAATTTAATATTTTTTTTAATTATTTTTATAATAAAAATACGCGAGTCGAATATATTCTGAATTGAACGTAGTATGATTGTAATATGTTGAACTTGAATTTAAGATGAAAGATCTATTTTTTGTACAATGTAAGTTGGTGTAGCAAAATAACCAATGTCAATGACACTTCATTTTGAAACCTATAATAAACGTTCAAATATTTGATTCAACATGTTCCTCATTTTTTCTAAAATATAAAACAATGAATCTTGGATTATCCATAAAAACTGAGAAAAATTCGGATTTCCGTGTTTTCTGCAGAATTTTTTCCTTATGAGTTCCAGAATACCCTTCGCCTCTTTTTTTTCTTACAAAACCTTTCATTATTGAATCATGCGTTAAAAGCAGCTTTTTGACAAACTTTTCAATGAGATATCTGTCAAAAACAGCTGCTTTTAACTTTAGAGTCGACTTTGTTATGATTATAACTACGGGCCTTTGCTCTTAATAGTTGAAATCTGTTCGAACAAGCATTTTTAAAGGAGTTTAAATAAGTTTACTTCTACAAGCGTCAAACAAATGTTTATTGCAAAAAGCTTGTTAAAAGATTTTAAAAGCGAATATTTTATAAGTGTTCCACGCTTATATTTATATAAATAACTTTACTTTGAAAATGAAACAGAAATTTAGAAAACGAGAAACAAACATGGTGAAGCTCATTCTCTTAAGAAAAGACAAGCTCTCATTCAAAAAATTTTTCTTCGAGAATGGGCTATCCAGCGAATGTACAACGAAGTTAGAATACATTGGATAACGAATACTCCATTATGCTGGAGAATGGGCAAGTTATCGAGCCGAAGACCACCCTCGTACCCCATTCATTATCGAAAGTTAGACAAGGGACTCGTTTTCCTATTATTAAAGCATTTCTAACCGAGTCAAGTGTTGAAATTACCTCCACCTCTTTTTCTATGTTGTGTAAAAATTGCATGGCTGTACCGATTACTAGTGGCTCACTTGAACAAAATATGTATTAATATTTACTATGGGAGTACTTTAAAGGTCTTTTGTTCTCGAGTTTTTGGTCCATTTACATGACACTCATATTGGATATCGCAGATAATTTTAGAACATTCGCCACAATGTTTGCTGGGTAATTTTTAAACAAATTTCGGTGTAATTGAAAGAACGAAATTTTTTTCTTAAAAAAGTGTTTAATACGTCGCTTCTTTTTGGTATTCGCGATATTTTCTCAGTACTTGCCAAAAAGGATCGAGTTCTCGGTACTCATGAAAAGTCTCGATATTCTGTACTCGGTAGTCGTATCGTTATATCATTATAACAACTTATTACACAACCTACGAAAAGAGTTTTCTGCTTTATCATCTTCTTTATTAAGCTTACTATATTAAATAAAAAAAACTTATTTCAATTATCTTCATTATAAACAAAATGCCGGAATTTACATTTGAGCCCTCTCATTACGCTACGCGCACACTACAGCAGGCATCGGCAGAATTGTGCTCGGCCGATATCGGCTATATGCAGGCGATATGAATAAACACTTGTGATTATATGAGCGCTCTCACACATAAACAGATAACCGAACCGACATCGGCCGTTGACCTCCGTTAGTGACGGTACCAAAGTGGACTGCGATAAATTAACTTATTGGGGGCAAAAACAAAAAAATTACATATAAAATCACATGTTTAAAGTATGTCAATTAAAATGTATCAAAATATTTCACTGCTTACAAAATCGTAATGGAAACTAGATTTGTGTGTACAAATACGGTCGGCAAATAATCTGGTTAAGTGTGCGCATCAGTTCGGACGCTCGAATTGTTCGGCCGAAATCGGTCGGCCTATCGGATGCAATGTGCGCCTAGCGTTAGGATATGGGCATCCGTTATTGTGACGGTATCTGCTTCTCTCTGCCAACTAATTTTGAAATTCTGATAATTTTTGATGTCTTTCGTTTTTATCTATTTTCTTTCAACAATTTGCAACGGCTCGCAATTCTGAACAGTTTGGTAGTGTTGAGGACATGAGCCCTAACCTTATCGACTTTTAAACTTTTAATAATATTTTTAATTATAAATTTATTTTAATTGCATGCGGCTGGCAGCACCATTGTTTTTCAATTCATTGTGAACTAATGATCAGTTTTGCCTTGTAATTGTAAGTGGTATCACGGGGTGACCCGTGTTCGCAATCAAATAATAATAGTTAGTTGCATTCCAACCATCGCCGCCGCCGCATCGCATACCTGGTGCATACTTACAGGCCAATAAATCATTTTGAATTGTATTTTTAACACAACCATCCCTCTTTTTTTCATGGCTTATTTAATTCTCCTCCGGGCGCACCCGGCGCTCCTCTTAACCTACTCAAAAACCTAAACATGGTCCTTTGTCGCTAAAAGGCAACCCGCGACCCACTCACAGTACATAAATACATAAGTACATAATCGCCAGTGGGCGATAAACTTCAAATCGGTCGGCAACAAACACCAAACTCGTTGTGGAAAAAATACTAAAAGGAAAGTCAAAACGCGAAGAGACAACTTAAAATAGTGAAAAAACTAAAATTTGAACAAAAGTTAATAAAAGTGGAAAAAATGTTTCTAAATTAAACAGCTGTAGTCCATAAATAATAATTAAACGAAAAAAGCACAAACGAAAATTAACAAACGTGAACGGAACATAAGGATGGTCCGCAAACCGAATAAAAAAAAAAAGAGAGCATTAATCAAAAGAAAACTCATATACTGAAAACAGTGCAAAAATCTTAAATAAAAAGTACTGAAAAAGCAATACTCAAAAAAATTCAAATATAAAACAAAACCGCTGAAAAAGATTATAAATGAAATGCTCTGACTACCTGAAAGAAGACATTTTAAGTGCGAAAAAAAAATAAATCAAAATCAAAATTATAAATTAAAAACACTGAAAAAGAAAATACATTTATATATTTATGTGCAGCGAAAAAAAAACTGCAGATACATACCATACATTCAAAGAAAGTTTAAATAAAAATATATTTTAAAAACAATAACGGAATACTAATTAAAGAAAAATGTATGTATAAATCCTAATATACATACGTACCCAAACTCATATTTATTCGTGAATGTTCATCTTCAAAGTCGAAAAAAATACACAATTCCGCTAAGCCATACAAATAACTCTCATCCAGATTTAAATACATGCACATATTCATACCCGCACATAAATATACATATATACATACATACATACCTACAAATAAAGTGACTTACCGCCGCCCCCACCCGAAAACATATAAACATATCGTCCTTACTATAATATTATTATGTACATACATACGCTTACATACTTTTGTAGGCATGTATGCACACTAGACCGTTCGTTAAAAATAAAATTTGGTTTGCCGGGCGGAAAAAGGTGTGTTTTGGTCTAAAAATAAGCTGTGCAAAATTTTATTCGAATATGATAACTCTAAGTACTTGCGCGTTGCATTTGAAAATTTAGAAAACCATATGCATTCTGGGAAGAAATTTTTTAACAAAATAGTTGAAAGTCGTGAATTTTATAGTCATATGCCATGTAAAATAACCTACACATTCAGATTGTGACATTCTTTTGAGCGTAGTATTACTTGAAAATAAGGATCATAATATAAATACATAATACATTCAATAAGTACCATTGTTTCAGTTTAACAAGTATAAATGTATCCCGCAGAAACTTCCAAACCTTATCTAAAAATCAAATGTTATTTTGCTATCTCAATTTATCTTATTTTATCAACTTTTTTGCTAGCCAAAGCATGATAATTTGTAACAATTGTTAAAAAATATTTAAAACTATTGCTTAATGAAACAAACCTGTTGTCAGCTGTTTTTCTAATTGTGATGTGCATAACATGCCACTGGAAATGATATTTTAATTTATTTTACAATGAAATGTGCTGTACAGTATCGATACGTTGCTTGAATCCAATGTCATTTACTAAATTTGCTATAACTTTTCTATTTTCAAATCGATTTGCAAAAGATTTGGATCTATATACGTTAAAATTAAATAAGCTTTAACATAGCATAAAAATAAGAACAAAAAGTTTGCAGCTTTTAGGTGTAATTCACAGTAGAATAACGATGCGACTTAAAATTGTGTCCGATTTCACTAATAAATTGGCAGATAACTTTTAAACTGATAATTTGATTGCAAAACATTGTATAGCAGGTTCGTAGGGATTTCAAAGACCTTTAATCTGGTGGAGATCTTTTTGTGGTGTGACAATCACAACCGGATATTTTTGGAAAAAATTGAAAATGCTGTTTTCTCAATTTGAAAAAAACGATAATTTCGCAAATTCTTAAAACCTATTCTACTTTTTTAATTTTTGACCTCATATTCAGATTGTGTAGGTTATTTTACATGGCATATGACTATAAAATTCACGACTTTCAACTATTTTGTTAAAAATTTTTTTCACAGAATGCATATGGTTTTCTAAATTTTCAAATGCAACGCGCAAGTACTTAGAGTTATCATATTCGAATAAAATTTTGCACAGCTTATTTTTAGACCAAAATACATCTTTTTGAGCCCGGCAAACTGTATATTTAAAAAAATAGTTAAAATAACGAACGGTCTAATAAGCACACTATTTAGTTTGCTAGATTTGTAAACAATGCTTCTCGGCGGTGAAAAATATACTATTGTGAACAACCTAAACGAGCGAAATTCACAATAGCGCTATTCTTCATCGAATGGGCGCCATAATACCAAATGAAAATTCGTTCGATCAGCACTTTCGATCACAGTCGAAGATCGAATGCAACTCATAATAGGGGCCTATGTTGTGCGAACTATGTGCGACTTCATGCAACAGCTTGTGGTGCATTCTCCTGCACCCATCTGTGGAACATGGCTTGCGCCGTTGGCAATTACGCGTACCATGTCCGGCATTAAGGCACGTAAAGCATAAACGACGTTTCTTCACCTCAGCCCACCTACTCGTCACTGACATATCAACGAAATGTTTGCACTCCGCAGGCTTGTGCTGACCCTGGCATATTGGGCAGCTTGGAGGACGTTGAGTTTCGGTGGCGTGCAGCACAACTCGGCGTTTGGCGTCCCGTATTGGCTCTCCATCATACACCGTGCAAATTACGTTTGCTAATTTCGTGAGCCACTCACTAAATTGCTTCACTGTTGCATACGGCTGTATGCAGGCTGCGTAACTTGCCCACTCTATGTGTTTACTCATAGGCAATTTCATAATGAGTTCGTCGAGCAGCGTAGGATTGGCGAGGTGCTGCTCACCTCCTTTGGCCGACTGCACGAAGGCGCAAATATTGTTGACTTTTGTTGCGAATGGTACCAATTTTGCCATTGCACTCTCTGCAACGGGCGTTATTTCTTTAATTTGTGCTAATTGGCTCCGAATAAGTTGTTCGGGACGACGAAACCTGATTTTTAACTGCTCAATTACGTTGTTGACATTGTTTGGGTGTATGAGCAGAGACTTTACAGTTTCTCGCGCTTCTCCCTTCAAGCATTTATGTAATCTTTGATTATTTTCAAAGTTGCTGTACCCATAGACTGCAGTGGATTCAGTGAAGGCAGAGTAAAATATTGGCCAGTCCTCTGCCTTCCCACAAAAATCCGGCAAATTCTGCATTTGTCTGGGTAAGCAAGGCGGCGCTGGGGCTACGGGGCTCATGTTCGCAAAAACAGGTGTCCTATTCGAATTAGAATTCATTGAAGTGGCATCACTAGTGGGTAGCGGTGGATTAGCGTACATGTAATGTGGTGCCGAGATACCATGCGACGAAACGAAATTTACATTTGTGGCTGGTACACCATTTGCAAAATAAAGCGGCCAGTATCGGGCATCAGCTGGTACCACATTCGTATTTGACACTGAAGGGAATTGTAACTCCGGCGAGTGTGCAGATGATGGCTGCACTGCGGATGTTTGGCTTACTGGAGCTCCGGCTACGGAAACATTTATCGACGCATTTGCGCCCGACTCGTGCTCCTTCAACTTCGCTTCGGCAGCTTTAAGGCTATTTTCAAGCATAGCGATTTGCTTTTGCATTGCTTGAACTACATGTTCTAGCTGTGTAGCAGAAGTCGTTGATGAAGAATGAGAAGTAGCTTCAGTGGGTTTTGGAGCGGCTGGTGAGCCCCTGGCTGTGGCGGAGGCCATGAGTACAGTGGGATTGGGAGCGACTTACGAACCACTGGAAGTGGCATTGGCGATGCCTTTCGTTACGGTGGTGTTCGAAGCGACTGATTTCGACTTGGTACTGGTCGATGCCAGGGCGTTAGCTTCCATTATAGGTATCGTTCCAGTAGGCGAATTGTTGGCGTCCGTGTTTAAGCGAGGGCTACGGCGGGGTGATTTGCCTATGTAACTATGTCGACAATTTTTTGCCAAATGGTCTGCAAAATGGCTGATTATTTTCAATTACGGCAGCAGCTTCGATCTAATAGCATACAATGCGATATAAAGTTGTCGTCGTTGGCGCTAGCGAATTTAACTCAAATCCCAATAAACTTCCTTCAGTTATTCTGGCTGGACTTGGTTTATTTCTATAAATTCCAAGGGTTATGTCTTTG
>NW_023459126.1:50776-51797 GCF_013731165.1 Rhagoletis pomonella | reverse complement strand
TTGGCGTCAGTTAGCACAGAAGAGATATGACTGGCGTGCTGTTTTGGACTCGGCCAAAATCGCTTAGGCGGTTACAGCGCCAAATAAGAAGAAGAAGAAGAAGTTCCCCGAAAAAATTGCCCATTCCCCGATTGCCACTTAAACCGAAATTCCCTGCAAATCGGGGAATTTCCCGCGAGTTGACAAGTTGAAGGATGCAGCTGTTCTAATCACTACGTACATGTCTTGGAAACCAAAATTTGTGTTTTTTTTTTAGGGTTTTTTTCAGTCACATGCCGAAATTGTAACATGTATTAAAAACCTTAGTATTAAAAAATGGTTAAATAAACAATTGGGTATTATTATTGAAAGTCTCCTTAAGAGAACCAGAGTGTTCCGATCGAAAAATATTGATTTTCAAGAATTCTATACCATTTCTACGAAAAATTTTATTTTGCCCATATAAAAATACATGGAAAACTTTGAGCGCTTTGAGCGACCTCTAAATATTTTTTGATCCCAAATTAAAAAAAAAAACAGGGGTATACTTTTTTTGATATAGAACAATCCTAGGGTGTGAGAACAGTACAATTCCGACTTTACTTTTTTTTGGACTACCCTAATGTACACAGTATTTAACTATGCTACATGCACTTAACCTACCTGGGAAGACGCGTACAATATTACCTACAATTGTACATTTATTTATTTATTAAGTCTACAGAAAAATGTTTTCTTACAGACAATTGAGATAAAAAGATTTAGATATTTAAGAATGTATGATACATTACAGAGTGAAATATTTATAAATATTAACTTGTAAAGATAATAATGATATACAATAGCAATTTGCGTAGCTGGCGAGGCCTTGTCTCCAGTCTACTTTTGTGTGCGGCGGGCGGAAAGACCTAGTTTCCGCTCCGCGCTTTTTACAGTCCGTTGATCATGGTCGGAAAGGCCGAGCTTCCGATCCATGTTCCCGTAGTCATTACTTTGTAAGTGAGGCAGGCGGAAAGTCCTAGTTTCCGCTCCGCGCTATAGA
>NW_023459126.1:47399-50676 GCF_013731165.1 Rhagoletis pomonella | reverse complement strand
TATAATTTTTTTATATTATGTGCTTTTTATAAGCGTAAAACACAAAATAATTACTATAACTGGTGTTTGGTTTCAAACTCGGACAAACTAGACAAATTAATCAGATTTTATTTTTAATTAAATTAACGATTAATGTTTTAAATTAATTAAACGTAATCGCAGTCAGCGATTAAAGATTAAAAAAATTTTATCATTCATCGTACAGTTGATTACGACTAATTAATTTTAATCGTCAAACGCGATTAACATTTTAATCGGTAATTTTTAATCGTTAATCAGATTAACAGTTTGCCAACACTGTGTGAAATCATGTTCATATTCACGGAGAAAAATGGACGTTTTTGGAAAAGAGGCGTAGCACCTACCTGACTGAAAGTTTCATATTGCATATCTCTTCAAATGTTTGGGGTATAGCACTCGAGCTTGGTATGGAAATACATATGTATGTATGTATGTGAAACTAATACCATACTCATGGAGAAAAATAAGAGTTATTGGAAAAGGTGGTGTGGCAAGTCCCATGCAAATTGATTTTGTGTTTATTGCAGAGGACTGGAACTTGGCACCGAGATGTGCATACAAAATTAATTCCATACTCATGGAGATAAATTTGCGTTATTCGAAAAGGGGACATGGTTCCTCCCGTACAAATTTACTGTTTTGTACTGATTATCTCTAGATGTGTTCATGGTAGAGTACTGGGACTTGGTACTGGGGTATGTAAAATTAATTCTGTTCATGGTAGAGTACTGGGACTTGGCACTGGGGTATGTAAAATTAATTCTAAATTCATGGAAGAAGATTAGGGTTATAAGAAAAAGGGGCGTGGCACTTCCAGTACAAATTTACTTTTTCTTGCCACATATCCCTGGAAGTGTTTGTGGAAGAATACTGGAACTTGGTATGGAGTTGTGTATGCAAAATGTATCAATTGCTCATGGAAAAAATGTGAGTTATTAAAAAAGGAGGCATGTCGCCTCCCGTACATACTAAAAACTTCTTAATACATATCTCTGGAAGGATAGAAAATCCCTGGAAGTATTTTAAATTTGTTATGGAGATTTATTTTATAAGTGCCGTACTGACAGAATAAATTTCATTAAATGGAAAAACGAGAGCTGGGTTCGGCCTTATAATCTCCCTAACAAAGTTCTCTTGAGGCATTTGCTATAGTAATGGAAGTGGTATTTTATCAAGGCCAGGTTACTAAATTTGAGTTGGAAATATTAGAACCCGCCGTGGCACCTCCAAGAAGGTTACACGTTCACGCGTCGTATACCTGGAACCATTTAAAGGTAAACTTAGAGGGATTGATATCTTTCGTATGCCTAGCGCGCAGACGAGATTTTATAATTTCATAGTTTTAAACGGCCTAAATACCTTAACTCGTTTAAAAAATAACGAGCTATAACGAAATGGGCACAGAAATAAAATCTAACATCATTAAATTATTTTTCATATTTGTATAAAAGCGCGGGGTGAAACCCGCGGGTATAAGCTAGTATAGTATATTTCCACAAAAATTCAAACGGAATGTTTTAGAAAAAACAAATTTTCCACAAACATTCAAACAGAAAATTTTAGAAAAAAACAATGTTGCAAGCAAATAATAATGGCCAAATTGCCCCCAAAATATCTGTAAACACTTCCAACACATAAAACGTTCAACGAATAAAGGCAACATTGTGAAATATAAGGCAGCCGAATGTCAGCAAATGAAGAGAGAATGCTGCCTTATTACTTAACCTGCTTATTGCGCCATGAGTACACCATAATTTTACTGATTGAATTGCAAAAATCAAAATCTGTATCAAACTTTTCTCGAAACTAATCATATTAAGATTACCCTCGCAATGGAAGCTGGTTTATAAATTTGTATCTAAAAAAGTTAAAAATGTGTGAAATTATTAGAAAGCTTGAACCGATCGATAACGGTGAAAGGTTTATTTACAGAACTATAAAGCGGTTAAAAAAAACACTAGCATATGTGTAAGCACCAATCTATTATTATTATGAAGCGGTTTAGTGAAACGGGAAATTTTTAAATCATGAAAAAACTGGACGGAAGCGATTTGTTAGAGCAAAGGCTATCGTAAAATGTATCAGAGAAAGGTTTAGACGAAATGCAGCTCAGTCCGGTCATTGCGGGGCGAACGGCGTTGGGATATCGAAGTCATCAATGCAGCGGATTCTGAAAATTGATCCAGCCTTACAGTCTATAAAAAGCAACGCGTGCACGGCCTAACTGCGTGCCAAAAAAAGACGGGTTGCAAAAAGCAGAGAACTATTGCGATGGCACGAAGGAGAAGAAATTTTATTTTCGCATGAAAAAACAATTTTACTGCACCATAGGGTGCATTCCAAAACGTCAAAATACATAGCACCTTATTTCTAAACCTCAGTAGATTTTAAAGCCAAATGTTCGCAACCACGGTTAGAGGCTAGTTTTCTACTGGGCTGCGTAGGTTTATATTTTTCTTCTAGTAGGGTTTAGAGATAAAAGAGACTTTTGCTTTGTATTTCGATATTTTTTAATGCACCCATAGTTACAATCAGCAAAACAATCGTGTGCATGCAGTAAGGACCAATTTCAGATGATTATTTTAACTGAACTTAAGTTTAATTTTGAAATGTTATTTAAATGCCATTTAGCTTTCTTTGGGTTTCAAATCAACTTCATTTAAATATGCCAAACAAGTGGAAACACTTTTGTTTGTTCCTTGAAATTGTTGCATTTGTTTGTTTGTTTACATTTTGAGTTGAACAGCTGATTGTTGTTGGCAAGATTTATAAAACCACCTATTTATCAATCTTGCTTGTTTTGTAAAAACACAGGATTGCATATATCGTATTTAATTAGCCAATATTGACCATTTAGGTGCAGATTAAATGTATGATCTGAAAATGAATTGTTGAAGTTAATCAACAATCTCTACTTAAATAGGCCATCTGAAATTGGGCCTAAGTCTATCACATGCCCCCAGAGATAAATTGGCCGTGAAGCGATACCAGAATATTTCCAAAATAATGGTCTGGGCAGCTATATCAACGAAGAGCAAGTTGCCACTTCTTTTCATCGATCAAGGGGTAAATATTGGCACAAATTACTATACATATTCAAAACGTTTAAAAGGTCATATATTACCTCATGCCCAGGAGTTGTATGACGCTGAATATTTTTGCTCCAGCAAAATTCCGCTTCGTCAGACAAGGCAAAACGCACTCAAGACTGGTGTAATTAAAATTTGCCCGCATTTACATGTATCCAGTAAATAAT
>NW_023459126.1:40039-47299 GCF_013731165.1 Rhagoletis pomonella | reverse complement strand
AAGTATTCTTTCACCATTTTGAAAAGTGTTTTTGCCTCATACATCGAATTGTACAGCATTAACTGTCACTTTTAATTGGTTACTGCATTGGCTAGTTTTATTAAGATTTTTGTATGCATTTGTCGGTGAGTCCGTGAAGTATTATTTGTGAAAAAATCTTTTTTATTATTTACCTATTTTAACATATTTTTTTTGCATAAAAACATCAGTTTGTGCGGCATTACAGCGCTCTTACACGATGTGTATTTGCATATGTAAATGCTACTTTTTTGTATGTACTCGTATGTACCATATATTGGAACGTATCAAAAAAGTAGCATTTACATCTCAATCTGGGTGGTCTTCACTAAATACGTTCTTGATTGCTTCCCTTTGTGTGAACTATTCCGTGGATATAGTACATCACATTACTTTTATTAGCGTCAAAATCTTTATTTAAGCTTCTAATTATTATTTATTACATTGGCTGTAAATCCTTAAAGCTCTTTGTTATTGTTAGTGTTTGTCGTTCAATACTAAATACAAGCGTAATCCACAAAATTGTTTGTTGAATAAAAAATAATAAATTATGCTTAAATTTAGTTAATTTAAATTGCTCTATATTTGTTAAATAGGGATATGTCATGAGTAAGTAATTTTTAATATTATGTATGTATATATATTAAATAAAAAAACTTCAAATTATTACCCCTTTTGTAGCCAAAAAGGGTAATTCTTTTTAATATTTCTGGCCTTTACACTTTAAAAAAAATCTAAGGGGCGAACACTTCCAATAAGGTAGTGTCAAATTTTCCTTCTCGCTCTTATTACTTCACCTGGTATTATTCCACCATGGGTGTACTCAAAAAAATGTTTAAACTGAATTTTTTAGGGTAAGGTACAAAGTAACAAGTAAGAAAATCTAAGTTCGGGTGGAGCCGAACATTATATACCCGGCGCATGTATTAAATATATGTTTTTTCACCTTTCCGAAACCTACCGCCAGATGGTAAGCCGGGGTGTATCAATTTTGAGTAAATTGGCGTCCTTAAATTTCGAAATACTGCAGTTTCAAGCATTTCTGAAATTTACCGTTACATGAAAAGCGGCCGTAATTTTAGTCCGATCTCAATAATTTTCAACGTTTTGCTTTTATGTGGCAAGCACAATAAAAATACCGAGTTTGGTACAAATTGGTAGAACGGTTACCGATATACATACAGTCCCGTTCACATGGTTAGACGCACTTGAAAGGGTAATGGAAATTTTAAAATCTTCGAATTATGAGGCGCAATAGAAAAACAACAACAACACAGAATGAAATGCCAATTCATACTAAAAAAAACATTTATCCTAACCAGTTCAAACTACCTGTGCATAACGGGACCTTTCCCAATTTCTTGGGTCTATATTCATAATAAGTACTATTTAATCGTTCATTAGATTAGACGCAGTCGCTAAAATAACATCGTGCGCGTGTTGTGAATAAAATCAATTCTATTCAGAACATTAAAATTTAGTGCTTCTATTGTGATTTGTTTAAAATGGGTAAAAAAAAATGTTTAAGTTTACTAGAAAGAGAAAAAATAGACTTTTATCATTCCGAACGCCTACCAAACCGGGCAATCGGCAAAAAAATTGGGCGTAGCTCGAGAACTGTGGATTGGTAGCTGAAGGACCCTGAATCTTACGGAAAAAATTATAAGGGGAATGTATCGAGTGCCTTAAGTCCACGGGAGAAGCGCAAAATTATAAACATAGCCTCGAACTCGGCACTTACCGTGCCCAGGATCAGGGATGAAGCCGGAGTTTCTGCAAGTGTATCTACCGTAAGAAGAGTTATTCGGAGTGCTGGACATTTAAAGATAATGAAATTAAAGAACCTAATTTAAACGCCGAACGCAAGGAAAAACGCCTTCAATTTGCGAGGGCGCATATGACGTGGAATGTGCATGGGGGTACGCATGTTAATGATTGGCGCTTTGTTGTTTTTACCGATGAAAAAAAATTTAATTTTGATGGACCAGACGGGTATCAGTACTATTTTCATGATATGAGAAAAGAGGAAGTTTTCCTGAGTCGTCATCATCGCAGAGAAGGTGGTGTAATGGTGTGGGGCGCAATCACCTATTATGGCACTATTGAATTAGTATTTGTGGATGGGAAAATGACTAGCCAGACCTACAAAACACTCCTCGAACAGGTTTTTCCGAAGATAAGGGAAATTTTTGGACCTCTTGATTGGATTCTGCAACAGGATAATGCCCCGATTCATACTGCACGTCTCGTGAAAACTTTTATAGCAAGTGAATATGTGAAATTACTGGAATGGCCACCGTTTTCTCCAGATCTTAACATAATATAAAATGTGTGGGGATGGTTAACACTAAAAGAGTATGATGGAGGCAAGCAATACAATGACAAACAATCATTAATCAATGCCATAAAAAGTGCCTGGGCGGAAATACAGTTGGATTACCTAAAATCGCTATATGACTCTATGAAAGACCGTATTTTTGCTGTTATTTCTAATAAAGGAGGAAATATAAAATACTAAATAGCGTGTTGAAATTACTTTATTAAAATTAAATCAAAAATAAACTTACTTTGTAGAATAAAAAAATTGTTTTCTTCAGTTTTTGGTTGTTGCGTCTAATCTAATGAACGCCCAACACGTAAGTACTTTTTGGCAAGCTTTGAAATATTGATAAAAAACACCATTATGTTTACTTGGTTTTAATTGTTATTTTAGTTTGAATAGTTATTTAATTCTGTGTTATAAATGCTTTACATAAATTACCAATAATTCATAAATCTTCGAATTTGTATTGCGCATGGGGGTGCGTCTAACCATGTGAACGGGACTGCGCCACGCCCATTTTCCAAAATTTAACCATAAACGTATTTCTTGGTAAACAATTGTTGCAAGCATCAATTTTGAATAAATTAGCTTTAATATTTACTGATTTATCGAAGATTTTGTATTTCTTTAAATTACCGTTATATGAGATGTGGGCGTGGTTATTGACCGATTTGTAAATTTTCGGCCATTTAGTATGCTGTACCAAGGCCAACAACTGTGCCAAGTTTGGAAGAAATTGGTGCCGCGGTTACCAAGATATACACATGTAACCATAAGTGGGCGTGGCTACGCCCGTTTTCCAAAAATTTATAATATTCTTATTTTGCGTCTAAAAATTGTTGTAAATATCAATGTTGATTGAATAATCTTCAGTATTTACTAAAATATCGCAGTTTTCGTATTTCTGGAAATTACCGTTATATGGGAAGTGGGCGTGGTTACAGTCCGATTTCGCCCATTTTCAATACCAACCTACCTTGGATTAACGGAAACCTACATACCAAATTTCGTTGAGATATCTCAATTTTTGCTCGAGTTATCGTGTACACGGACGGACGGACAGACGGACAGACGGACGGACAGACAGACATGGCTTAATCGATTTTTCTATTCATTCTAAACATTTATGTATACATTTGTCTATATCTATCTCGATTCGTTTTGGCTGTTACAAACAACCGTTATGTGAACAAAATTAATATACCCTTGTGCACAAGTGCGCTCGGGTATAAAAACAGCGACAGTTATACTGGGGCACACACCGGACTTTCAGATTTTTTGAGCAGTGTGGCTAAGGAATTCATCAATATTTACTCGAAATTGATATATATACAACGGCTTGTTAGCAGAAAATTGGGTTTTCATAAAAATGTGGCCGTTCATATTGTGAGATTTTTTTAATTTTCAGTCCTTTGCTGTGTTTTAACAACAACAACTATGCCAAGTTTGTAATCATAAGTGGGCGGGGCTACGCCCGTTTTCCAAAAATGTTTACTATTCTCATTTTCCGGCAGTTTTTTTAATTTTCATCCGTCCTTAGCTCAAAGGAAAAACACGTACCAAGTTTCGTTAAGATATCTCAATTATTACTCTAGTTATCGTATGCACAGACGAACGGACGGACGGTCAGACAGTCACGGCTTAATCGCTTTCTCTTTTCATTATGAGTATTTATGTAAACATTTGTCTATATCTATCTCGATTCCTCTAGCCTGTTACAAACAACCGTTATGTGAACAAAGTTATAATACCCTTGTGCACAAGTGCTAAAAAAAAGTGTTAAAATTCGGTATGAATAAGCACGGCGGTTGGCAGTCGGTTTGAGTTGCACACACAAAGAAAAGTATGACCCAGACGCAATTATCTATGTTCGAGCACATGTACTCGTAGTTGGTATGATTGCCGTACTGAGTGACATACCTATGTACATAAGAGCATTGAGCGCTGCACTTGACAGCTTGTTTTGTTTCTAACTTGTATGTGTTGTTGGCTCCTGTAGCCGAAAGGTTAGAGGTGCTTCTAGCACTCCGAATGACTTGGTAAAATCAATGTAATAAAAAATATAGAAAAAACATATTTTCTTAACACCGGTCACACCTCGGCAGGCAATGACAAACCACCGAGTGTATTTCTGCCATGAAACAGCTTCTCCTAAAATCCATTAGCCGTTTGAAAGCGGCGTAAAGCTGTAGGTACCTCCGTTTTTGTAACGACTCAAACACTTTACGCGAAGCGCCAAGCTATTATCAGTGAAATTACTACATTTTTGCAGGGAACACAAACAGCCGCATTTTTGGCGAGAGAAAAATTATCAGCCATTGAAAGAAAATTTAATTTCGGGATTACCTGTGTGGAAAAAAGAGCATTGAATGTTTCCCACTTTTATACAACAAGAAACGCAATGAATTACCAAATGAAATGTGAAATGTCATAACAGGGCATTTGGTAAAACTCCTGAGATCTTTGTCAGATTATTTTTCAAATGGTAGTTGCAATATTGATTGTGTACAAAATACATTTATGAATCATCCATAGATCATCAGAGTACTGCGACATTGAATTGACAGAGTCTGTGTCTCTGAACGAGTTTTGGGTTAGTGTTAGGAGTGAATACCATAAAGTAGCTAAAAAGACTATCTTAACTTTGCTTCTTTCTGTCACAACGTATCGTTTTAAGCAGGGCTTTCAACTTACACTTATACAAAAAACAAATTCAGGTCGAAATTGGACGCTTCCCCAGAAATGCGCATATAGCTTTCAGACATAATATCGAACTATAGAGCAACATTTAATAACAGTGAAACAATTTCATTCTTCACATTAAAATTCAAAAGTTTTTATTCATATTTCAATTGCAGTGCCTTTGATTTTTAGTAATTTGATGTAGGGTTCTATAAAATTAAAAGTTCCATTATCTTAAAAGTTTGGGAACCCCTGCGCTAGGGTATGAAAATGAAAGAAAATCGCACTGGTGGCTAAACGTACGTTTCTCTGCTGGCTAGGTAAATGTGTATTCGAATACATACAATCTCATATTCATCAAATCGTCTACATGACCTGCACTGCTCATGTCCCCCAAACAGCCTTGTATACGATCAAATTTAAGTGCTCGTTCAACTATTCTATGCAGCTTTACGCCCGTCTCAGTTACATCCGCCCAACATACAATTTCTAGACCAACGCTGTGCTTTAAGTTTATTTTTTGCCTTCTAAAGTGTTGTGCTTTTCGTTTACTCACTATTCTGTTTTTCAGTAACTTGTTTATAGTGTTAAAACTGTTTGCATCACTCACATTTTTCAATTATGTACACATTGCTAAGTTTACATACATATATGTACGTATATGTAAATGTATGAGTAATGTGACCAACGATTTCACAGCTCAAAGAAGTACAGAAACTGAAAACCGAAAATAGTAGGAAAGTAATGAGAAAATCGTAAAAGCAGAATATGCGAAAACGGCAACAGTGTACCAATTCCACAAATAAATTGTATTGATTAAAAATTAACATTATTTATGTATTATTCTAAGGCAAGGCGCTTATTCCCAGCGAACTACTAAACGTACAGAGACAAGTCATGTATCAAATTAAAGTGCTCGATCTGAAACCTTGCACGAACATTTCAGATTTAAAAATCATTAGACCACTACTTAAATATTTGCATGGAAAATTTTTTAAAGTTTTCCATTGAACAAAGCATTGCTACGTTCATTTCAATAGGCAACAACTGCGGAGCGCTCTCAATATGAAGTAAAAAAGGACGCCAACAGCAACACCTTGAAAGAGCGTTTTCGGAGCGCTCTCAAAATGGAGTGAAAAGGGACTCCCACGTTAACACCTCGAATGGGTGTTTTCGGAGCATAAAAGCTGTTGACGTTATGGCAGTTTCAAATGCATTTAGAGGTAAACAATAATGCATACAAAATTACTTTTGTCCAACTTTAGAACTTCTCAGATGTATTTAATAGCAAATATGCTGGATCCGGCAAAGAATTCCATAGAGCAGGCACAAAGTTGTTCCAAACCTAAAAGGAACGTATTTTACACAAGATAAAAAATATGTTTTGACTTACTTCATGATTTTTCCGTTTTTATCTGTTCTTACTGAATAATATGTAAATAATTTTTTAATTTAGCGTTTTTTTCAAAAAAAAAGAAATGATGAAAACTCTTTAATACTTATTAATTATTAGAAAATTAAGAACATTTTGAAAATCGTAAAGCCCCATTTACGGTCTATTATCGGACTCCGCTGTTATGCTAGGAACAATATTTTTGAACAATTTAATTTTTTTTTATTTTCAATTTTACATCTATGATTTAAAAATGCTGGAAAACTTAAATAAATGTGGGAATATTTCAAATTTCTTTTGCGAGTTAGAGAAGGTCAAGAACTCTTCCCAGACTCAAGAATTAAGATAAGTATAATAAGAGTCTATTTTGTGACATGTAAGTTTAATCAAAACCACTTGAAGGATTGAGCAATTTTGTGTCCAAAAAATAAGGATTGTGTGATAGTTAATGAGGATAATGAGGATAGTTAATATGTTGCCCGTATAAGAAAATGTTTACTGTGGCATCGATACTGTCGTTTCTGAATATCCACAGGAGCAAGCAAGATTCGCCTCAGAATTTTTAGACTCTCTAACACCTTTTAATTTTTCTTGATTGAGTAGCCATTTGTAATGAAATTTGTCAGCTAGAGAAGTGAAAAGATTGAAAGTCATAATTTATGTGTTGATCTATGAGTACCTTTCTTAACTGAGATGACTAACCACGGTGGACCTGAACCAACTTGAAATCGAAGGTCATAGCACATCATATTTTTTTGCTAATTTGGGTTAATTATGTTATGAATAACTTCTAAAAATTTTATAGCCCATAACTTATCGAGCCGTTTTTGAAAATACTCATTTT
>NW_023459126.1:28823-39939 GCF_013731165.1 Rhagoletis pomonella | reverse complement strand
ATTTTCAATTTTACATCTATGATTTAAAAATGCTGGAAAACTTAAATTAATGTGGGAATATTTCAAATTTCTTTAGCGAGTTAGAGAAGGTCAAGAACTCTTCCCAGACTCAAAAATTAAGATAAGTATAATAAGAGTCTATTTTGTGACATGTAAGTTTAATCAAAACCACTTGAAGGATTGAGCAATTTTGTGTCCAAAAAATAAGGATTGCGTGATAGTTAATGAGGATAGTTAATATGTTGCCCGGATAAGAAAATGTTTACTGTGGCATCGATACTGTCGTTTCTGAATATCCACAGGAGCAAGTAAGATTTGCCTCAGAATTTTTAGACTCTCTAACACCTTTTAATTTTTCTTGATTGAGTAGCCATTTGTAATGAAATTTGTCAGCTAGAGAAGTGAAAAGATTGAAAGTCATAATTTATGTGTTGATCTATGAGTACCTTTCTTAACTGAGATGACTAACCACGGTGGACCTGAACCAACTTTAAATCGAAGGTCATAGCACATCATATTTTTTTGCTAATTTGGGTTAATTATGTTATGAATAACTTGTAAAAATTTTATAGCCCATAACTTATCGAGCCGTTTTTGAAAATACTCATTTTGAATGGAAATTATTCCTTTTCTTTTAAAATTTTCACGCACCCGCTCTAGATGACAAATTGATACATTACAGTTTATATTTATTTTGTAATGTAACTTGTACGATTTATATACAATCAAGTTAGTATATGGTTCAAGTGTCTCAGCTTGTTTTATGCACAAGATGCCGATAAATTCAATTCAAACGAGAAGATTGTGCGCGCACAACATTTGTTCTTTTTAAGTTTCGAATATAAGTATTATTTATACTTGCAATAGTTTGTGTCAAGTATATCTACAAAACAATAACATGTTTGCAAGACCAAAAGACCATGGATGCATGTAGGCAAGGGTCTAGGATTCTATAGCGAGCAAGATGTAGAATCCCTACATTCCGACTTTAAAGCAACTGGGACAAATATAAAGTATTCGTCAAGCATCCGGAATGTCCATATAAATTACTGAGAGCAATACAAGAATACAATGCTCAACATGTACATATAAGCTACTGTTTAAAAGATTTAAAGGGTTGTATGTAAAACACCATGCTGCTCTCCTATTAGTTGCCCAAAAATACATATATAATCTATATATAAATACGCCACAAGAAAATTTTGCAATCCCTTTTTTGAAGGCACCGTTTGCTCGATTTCTATGAAACATACACCATACTTACTTACGGCGAAGAATGGCAGATTTTGGAAAAGAGGGCGTGGCACCGCCCATACAAACTGAAATTCTCATATCGCTTATCTCTGGAACCACTTATTGTAAGGTTTTGGAATTTTATACACCTACATTTATACACATATAAAATCGGAAGAATCATTAAACTGGGAACCATTTTCTCCCAGATTTTAAAATCGCATTGAATCGTTGTTGTTTCGTGCAAAAGCATTTAGAAGTATAAATGTGTTTGTCTTCCGATATTTCCTAAAAAATCATATTTATGATCAGATTTGTTTCACTTTTAGAACACATATTAGTAACATAAAATTTGGTGTAACTTTGTATCCCAGTCGTGTGATGGAAAAATATTGGGCTTTGGGCGTGAAACCGCCGTTAGAGAAGGAAATATTATCTTCTGTTGTAAGTCTTCAAGATACTTTCTCAACCGTTAACGATTCGGATGAAAAAAAGAAAGAGTTTATGTAGATGTGGGCAATTTAGTTTTTAACCTCCAAGAGGCTCTCAGACAAATATAATCGAAAAACTTATATAAAGTCTGAATTGGTATATGCTTGACATATTAGTCAGTGATGAACATCTTTTCTGTACATATAAATACATATGCATATTTTTTATAAATGAAAATCGAGGTTCCTTTTTCGGTCTAATTTCAAAAGCAACTGAAGAAATTTGGAGGAGACTTGATAGAATTAGCATTAATCAATCCGGTATTAACGTTCATAATTCGATTTTAAGTTTTCCTGTAAATTCGCTATAAATATGCTGGTGGACTTCAAAATGTAATTCGCATAAAGGAGTTAGTATTTGTGACAGGAAAAATTCAAAATTGTATGAAAAAAGATGTCGAATTCCGACAACTGGGCGATACAAGTAAATAAAAAATCTGCTTTATACCCGGTACAGTTTGTAGAAATAAACGATGTTCTTTTCAATAATAAAAATTTAGTTGTTTATAAAATATCGTGCATTTTTTAAACAACCTATGTATTACATAAACAAATAAATAACGAGTGTTGTAGCCATAATAGTGTTTCCTTCATATTACAATTTTTAAAAAGGGCCAATGTAATGCTTAAATCCGTAGTCCAATACGTATGTATGAAAATTTTAAAAGAAAAGGAATGCTTTTTATTTAAAATGAATTTTTTGAAAAACGGCTCGACAAGTTATGGGCTATAAAATTTTTACACATTATTTATAACATAAATAACCCAAATTAGCAATAAATAATGATGTGCTATGACCTTCGATTTAAAGTTGGTTCAGGCCCACCGTGTAACCTTTTGCAATTTTTTGAAACAGTTAAAGAAAATTCAACGTAAAAGGTAGTATCAAACAGGTATTAGAGCAAAAACAACATTAATGTGTATTTCGTATTTTTTCTTGCCTTACCTAAAGTCCGACTTTCCTTTTTAGTAAATTTTGTTTGGTTCTCGAAGCATTGATGCATAATATGCAAGGCCCAGGAATCAACGTTTGTGCTGAAGAGCTAGGGTAATGTTCCAAACGTTGCTTTTCAATTGCTTGTTTTGTATGGGAAAAGGTTTCACATGTAAAAAGATTTTGACAATTTATATTTGTTTGCGAAATAAATTAAAAATATCTGACATTTTAGAGACCCAATAATAAAAAAAAAATCAAATCAGCTGCTCTACTGATATTACGTGTTCAATGTGCCTTGGGTTAGTACAAAACATTGCAAAGAAGTACATTTGACTGTACTTCGAAGTACGAAGTACAACGGCTCAAAAGAAGTACTGTACTTCCGAAAGATGAACGGTTGGTCACATTATGTGAGGTTTGGTGTCACAATTTCGGTTCGCTTTAAATTTTTTTATGACTTCTACTTATACATGAAATAAGCCAAAACCATATATGTAATACATCTATATTGGCAGTACGTTGAAACTACATAAGCCAACATTAGAGTGCAGATATATAAAGTTAGAATGAGAAAACCAACCAGCCAATGTATCCAGAATGATGTTTTAAAAGGTGACAGGTAATAAGATCAACGGAAATAAAGTCAATTGACATTTCCTAAAGCGAAATAAAATCCATTGACATTATTGCTCTTTCAAACATTAAATTTGCTTAGCTTCGCGGCGGCCCGCGTCCGCCCGCCACACCACGTCACGATTGGAAGATTTCTGCTGTGTTTTGGAAACAACTTGTCTGCAGTAAAAAAGCATATAATTTGTGTTTCAAAGGTGTGTGAAAATCAATGAAGTACCTTACATGATCTCGGTTCCGATATTAAATAATTAATTATTAATTGTTTATACCCGCATTTTGGAACATTGGCTTGAATGTGCCATCTAATAAATAGTGTCGTCGTTCTCCCTAGCTGCTTTTAAATGATGTCGTCGCAAATTGCTGGCGGAGACATGAATACAGTGTAAGAAAATTCCTTTTCTATAATTGTTTCCTTATAGAAAGGTTGGTTTATTTTCCACCTTAGACATTCCGAATTCGTTCAAAATATGCTAATTTAAAACACAGAATTCTTTCATTGTTCCTCCGGGGTTTTTGGACATGGACTTTTTCTTCAATTCAATAGTGTTCGCTTTATTTTTGTGGAAACGAAACATGTTTTGCAAGTTCTGGATCATTTTTACACTCTTTCTTCAAATATTTCTCGTATTCCAGGTGCGTTTTGCGTTTGATTTTTCGCATCGTGTTTTTACATATTCGTAATTTAAAATTTTTTAATAAAATCAATTGGTGGTAGTTCATGATTGTGTGTGGATTAATAGTACCACACGGAGGATTTGGCAATAACCTTTTTCATCTATTAAAAAACCACACTTACGGGGCAATTTTTTATTGTAAGAACAACATTTTTTCTATGACTCGACATATGTACTTCAAGCATTGTTGACGCTATTTTCCATTTGAACGAGGAAATAGCGTCAAACCTTCTTTCTTTCCAATTTTTTTTTTACTTTATTTCGCTTTTGAAAAGGTAATAAACCCACCCTGATGCGAAATAAAGTCAATTGACCTTATATCCATTTTAAAACCGTGACAGGTAACAAGATCAAAGGAAATAAGGTCAATTGACACTAATTCGCATACTGGTGCGAAATAAAGTCAACTGGCATTGTTACATTTTCAAAAGCGAAATAAAGTCAACAAAAAATTGGAAATAAAGTAAGTGATGCTATTTCCTCATTCAAATGGAAATAACGTCAACAATGCCTAAAGTATGTCGTTTCAAAGAAAAAATGTTGCTCTTGCATCGTACCAGGGTTGACAACCGTCCGATTTTAACCTGGACAGTCCGGTTTTTTAGAGCTTTGTCCGTGACCGTTTTGACGGCACACGCGGACATCAAAATGTCCGGTTTTTGAGGGTTCAGGTAATAAAATGATTAATATTTCAGTTTATGAAAATTATTAAGCATAAAGTATATTTCATAAAATTGCCTTTCAAAACTACTGATCTTACTTTCGCTACTTAAAGCTATGCTGTAATTTTCAATCAGCTGTTTGTCCTAATGTTTACACTGTATGTGAATAAACAAAAATGAGTGATTTGCCTAAAAGAATAGCTACGCGTTTTTGTACTTTTAACCCTGCCTGCCCAATGTTAGTCGTTTCGACTACCATTGTTCCCTTTTTGTATCGCTTATTTTATAATTTTCCAAACCATAAAAAAAACTTATAACATGGAATTTTGTGATTTGCGTAAATTTCAGCCTGCTGTTTTTGATCAGCTGTTTTCTTGCTGTAAAACATAACAGTTTCGGAATGAACCACTTTTAGTACTTTTAGTTATACTTACGGTGACCATCCGTCCTGTATTATACGGGCCAGTTCGCTTTTTTGACCCATTGTCCTGGTAATTAATTTATTTTATACGGTACGCAAAATGTTCTGTATTTCTTTTAATATCCTCTATTTGTCCCGTATTCGGTGTTCCGACGCCTCAACAGCTCATTAAAATGGCATGCCTATTAACGAGTTTTAAGTGATGTTGGTATATGATCGTAATTTTCTTTATACACTGTTATTATTTTCTAATCTGAATGCCTGTGATTCGAATCGAGGAATACATACAGTGGCCAAAATAGAAGTTAGGAGTCGACATTTTAGTAAGTTTTGGCCATTTTTTCTTAGTTTATTTAATCTGCAATTTGCACAAAAACTACTTTGTGATTTTAGAACTCATCTGGGACTTATTACTTGTCATCACTGATATTAATTCTGTTTTGAAATTTAATAGAGTAAATTCTTCTGTCAAGCGTTATACAAGGTCAGCATTAATATCACCGATGACAGTTAAATCGTAGGTGGATTTTTATATCAGAATCTCATGTTTGTGTATGTGTTTGGGTATTATTGAATATAAGCCCTCTATATGTGGAATATATAAAAATTTTAATTAAAAGTATACAAAAAATAAATCTACCTGCGTTACAGCACGTGGAGAGAGGGTAAAGGGGGCGGACGCGGCCGCCACGCAGCTACGCAAATTTAATGTTTGAAAGAGCAATAATATCAATGGATTTTATTTCGCTTTTGAAAAGGTAATAATGTCAATTGACTTTATTTCGCTCCAGTATGCGAAATACTGTCAATTGACCTTATATCCTGAAACTTTATGATGAAGTATTAAAATTTGATTTCAAAGCCACCTGGAAGTTAAAAAACCACATTTAGATAAGCACTATTTGATTTTGGAATGTTTAATTCAAACATATACAAATTTCCATTTTACTCTCAATTCAAACAACTAATAAATAGCTATAGTGACTCACACTCAAAATTTTGGTGAACTTTATATGTATAGTATTCGCAGTGTTTCTCATTCGAATTTTTTTCGCAATTTTTTTTTTTATATAAGTGGAGCTAATTACCTAACAAACACTATACAAATCTAAATTTTAAATTTTGTGCAAAACTTAAAAAAAAATTAACAAAGTTTCATTAAAATTAAAAACTTTTTAGCTAAAATTTCTAGAAATTATCTGCTTACCAAAATACGCATGTAAAGCTATATATTGTTTAATTTAACTATTTTTATAACCGAGCGCAGTTGTGCACAAGGGTATTATAACTTTGTTCACATAACGGTTGTTTGTAACAGGCAAAACGAATAGATATAGATATAGACAAATGTATACATAAATAATCAGAATGAAAAGATAAATCGATTAAGCGGTGACTGTCTGTCCGTCCGTCTGTCCGTCTGTGCACACGATAACTCGAGTAAAAATTGAGATATTTCAACGGAACTTTGTAAGTGTAAGTCTTTCGGACGTAGGACGGATGGTATTGAAAATGGGCAAAATCGGACAATAACCACGCCTATCTCCCATATAACGGTGATTCTCAGAAATACGAAAACTGCGATATTTTAGTAACTACTAAAGATTATTCACTCAGAATTGATATCTACAATAATTATTAGACGAAAAATAAGAATATTACAAATTTTTGAAAAATGGGCGTAGCCACGCGCACTTATGGTTATATGGGTATACCTTGGTCACCGCTGCACTAATTTCTTCCAAACTTGGCACAGTTGTTAGCCTTGTTACAGCATACCAAAATGGCCGGGAAATAACCACGCTCACATCCCATAATTTGGTAATTTGGAGAAATACGAAATCTTCGATAAATCAGTAAATATTAAAGCTAATTTATTAAAAATTGATGATTGCAACAATTCTTTACCAAGAAATACGTTTATGATAAAATTTTGGAAAATGGGCGTGGCACCGCCCACTTATGATCACATATATGTATCTCGGTAACCGTTCTACCAATTTGTACTAAACTCTGGTTATTGTGCTTGCCATATAAAAGCAAAACGTTGAAACTTATTGAAATCGGACTAAAATTGAGGCCGCTTTTCATATAACGGTACATTTCATATATGCTTGAAACTTCAATATTTCGAAATTTAAGGACGCTAAATTACTCAAAATTGATACACCCCGGCTTACCATGTAGCGGTAGCTTTCGGAAAGGTGAAAATCATATTACAGCGCACGGCAGTGCGCGCGAGTGACGAAAGCAGCCACAGTAGCATGCTGAAATGACTCGCTTATATATACACGAGATTTGGAGTTTTTATCCAGACGTCCAATCGACATGTTTGAGATATCGTTGGAAAGGTCTTGCAGAGTGTGTCCAGAAAATGTATTCAAGCTTCATAAACGATTAACCGGATTCTTAAAAATTTGGCTAAAGTGTTGCGAAACAAAAAACGTTTTTTTGCCTTTGCCGGTTTAATTATTTATTTATTTATTTATTTTTCAATCTACAGTACAGAGTACCTTACAGACTAAAGAAACAATAATAATTATATTTAATACATACTTATCAAATAATAGAATTTAAGATCAACACAAAATTAGATCTTGATAAGGAAAAATCAATTAATTTAAAAGAAGATAAGTCATTAAATTCTTTTAAGGCACGCGTAATAGGTGCATTACTTTCAAAATTAGTTCTGCAACTTGCAACGTAAAAAGGAAGAAAGCTTCGCAGATTTCTTTGCGGAACGTTAAAATTTATTCGCTCTAGAAGAGTTGGACAATCGACATTGCCATTAACTATATTGAAAATAAACGAGAGAGCTAGAATGGACCTTCTTTTCTCTAGAGAGCATAGATCAATAAGCAATAGCCGAGATTGGTACGGTGGCATTGGATCCTCGAACCGTAAAGAACGCAATGCATGCTTTAGAAATATCTTTTGAACCCGTTCGTTCCTATTTATCGATTGTTGATCATAGGGTCTCCAGATAATTACTGCATATTCTAAATTGGAGCGTACAAGAGAAGTAAAAAGAAGCTTAAAAGTGTATGGATCAGAAAAATCAGTGGAACTACGTCGAATAAATCCCAATACCGAATAAGCCTTTGAAAGAATGAAATTTATGTGATTATTAAATGAAAACTTTGACTCGAAAACCACTCCAAGATCTTTAGTCTCTGAAACTTTGTTTAAAACACAGTTATCAATAAAATAAAGGGTAGGTGTAGCATTAAGACGCCTAGTATAAGTTAAGTGAAAACACTTAGCAATGTTCAACGACAGCCGCGACTTTTCACACCACAAATGAAGACTGTTCAAATCACTTTGAAGCTTACTTGAGTCTTCCATATTGTTAACCATCGTAAAAATTTTCAAATCATCAGCAAAAAGAAGATAATTTGAAAAGGTAAAACAACTTCCAATGTCATTTATAAAAAGAACAAAAAGTAGAGGGCCTAAAATGCTACCTTGAGGAACCACAGAAGGGGCAACAAAAAAGTCCGAAGTTGAGGAATTAATTGAGACAGCACAACGACGATTGGATAGATATGACGTTATCCATTGCAAAACGGATGAATGGAAGCCAAGGCAAGCTAACTTACTGATCAGAATCCTGTGGGAGACTCTGTCAAACGCCTTAGAGAAGTCAGTATATATGCAATCCACTTGCGAGCCAATCGAAAACGCTGAGGTGCAAAAATCGCTAAATACCATTAAGTTAGAGACTGTCGAGCGCCCAGAAATAAATCCATGTTGGTATGGGCTTAGTAATGATTTTACAGCGAAATAGATTTTGTCCTTAACAACACTTTCAAACAGCTTCGAAATATTTGATAGTTTTGCAATTGGCCTATAATTGCGAACATTACTTTTACTACCATTTTTGAAAAGTGGCGTAATTGTTGTTATCTTCCACTCATTAATAAAAATACCGGAAGAAAGGGATTTGTTGAAAATCAAGTGTAAAGGATATGACAACGCTGGGCAGGCTCTTAAAAAAAGAGCTGATAGGCCGTCTACGTCCGATTTTGGCGAAGTATTGAGAGAAAGCATCGCCCTTGAAACTTCATCAGAGGATATATGCAAAGTCCCTAGATTAATAGAAGGGGGTATTTCAGATGAAAAGTCAGGAGAAATCACAACGTCTTCAACAAAATTAGAGACAAAATATTCCGCAAAAAGATTAGCGGCCTCAACAGGAGTATTAGCCGACTTGTTATCTAAAAATAATGAACTAGGTATACTAGAAACTTTTTTCGATTTTACGAAGCCCCAGAAAGATTTCGGGTTAACTTTGATATTACGCTCAGTACTCCTTATATACTTTGTGTACAGAAGATTATTTAATGACTTAAACTCTTTCTGACATTGCTGAAATTTTACAAAGAATGCTTGGATTCTAGTTGATTTGAACTTCTTAAGGTATTTGTTTTTAATGTTTTTTAACTTCATTAAAGCTCTATTATACCAAGGTGACTTATAAGATCGCTTTCGTTTTATAGGTATGTTATTTAAACAGAATTCATTAACTTTTAATTTAAAAGTTGAATAGCAGCTATGAACCTCCGAGTCCAAAAGAAGTTCATCCCAATTAATTTCAGAAATCGACTTATTAAGAGCTGGAAAATCACAAGACGCATAATCGAAGTCACTACTTACATCAGCCACGATTTCCGAAAAAACATAAAATTTTAACCCGATTTCTAAAGGCACATGGTGCATAGTAGCTTCGGAAATCGGCGAACTGCATTTAGATATACAAAAATCAACATTATCACTGATGTATATAAGATCTAATAATCTATTTAAATCATTAAAAATAAACTTTACTTGAATGAGATTTACACTGAGGAAATTGTCAATACAGTAAGACTCACGCTCAACGGTAATGTTACTTGGAAAAAGAAGCGCGTTATCAGACTTACTACACCAAACTATGTCACTGAGATTAAAATCACCCAGAACACAAATATGGTCATTTTTAAGATCAAGGGATAGCCCAATTACATTATCTACATGCGCTTTGTATAACTCAAAGTTACTATTACGTGGAATATATGAAGCAAATACATATAGAAAATTTCGAGATTTCATTCCTTTGATTCGAACGCAAACTTGGTCGAGCAAGGTGTCATCATTTCCAAGGTCAACCATTGTTGCACGGAATTTACGTCGAACTGCAATTAGAACACCACCTCCTCTTGAACAGCCAGTTTTCATGGAATCCCGATCCTTACGGAACACATTGTATAAATTAGGATCGAAAAACTCGCTATCATATAAATCCGATTTAAGCCAAGTCTCGACAATCACCAGCACGTCATAAACCTCTTGAGAACTAAATTGAAATACTGTCTTCGATTTTGTTCTCAAGCCAGAAATGTTTTGGTAGTAGATTTTTAGCTCAGCACTAGATTCCGGAGAAGCATTTCCATTCATAGCAGTTAAGACCTTTGGGTTCGACCTCCCCGTTTCCGAAAAAAATTAAAAGGTTTTACCTTTACATTCAAAGGCCAAATTTTCGCATCGAGAATACTAGGAAACTCGGCAGATAGAACACCCAACCTGAAGTTAACATGTGTACGATTTTCTGCTTGGTCATCTTTTTTAATTAATGCATAGCAAGAGATAGCCTTTCTCTCAATTTTTACATGTTTACACACATAATTGATAATGTCATCAGCAGTGACTTTAGGGTCGAATGGCGACAAATGCGCCCACTTCATACGATCAGCTACACACAACTCCGTGCTAACATTAGACCCAACAACAACCACATTGTTATTACGCCGTTTGTTGTTTACTTTCGTCCACACAGTATTATCTTCACATTCGCTTTCATTATTTACTTGTTGTTGAGAAAGCACAGCATTAGCATTACCCGAAGCTGACAGGTTATCGGACACAACCACAGAAGGGACAGCAGGTAGGTTAAGAGAACCACTAACTGCTGTCTGAGCAATAACATTAGAACCACTCTCCTCTCCAATGCTGCGTTGAATTGCAGGCGAAGCGCAATTGTTATGGTCAGCATCACTCACAGCAGAGAAATTTGCATTAAGCTCAGT
>NW_023459126.1:27649-28723 GCF_013731165.1 Rhagoletis pomonella | reverse complement strand
CAACGTCACAATAGCCCCTAGCTATGCTTTGATTACCCCTGTTGATTCTCACCACCCACCACTAGAATTGTCCTTGATAAATTCACGCAACTCATGTTGATTTACCAGTAAAAAATCAAGAGCGGAGCGTTAGTCATTTAAAACAGCAGATTATAGTAAACTTAGGTTAGAGATATCGAAGGTAACTTGGCCCCAGTATGATGGGAATGCTGAAGATAGTGCCTTACATTTTAGCAATTCCTTACGCAATATTTTCAGTAAAATCATTCCTCTTGTTAGGGAAGCTAACGTAACGTCTAACGCTCAGTGGTTTACTGGCGAATTAAAACGCTTAAAAACTCAAAAATCCAAAGCATTTGAGCTTTTTAAAAAATCTGGCTTGTCTTCTCACTACTCCTCGTACTCCATTCTTAAGCTGGGATCCCACGATTGCCGCAATACACCAATTATTGCCTCATTTTATGCCCTAATCGTGTGTCATAATACATTGACTCATGCGGCAATAGAAGCCGATATTGCGCTTACTGTGCCCAATCAAATACGGCCCGTGTGCGGCAATCGTCTGATAGCTCGATTGGCAATCATGTGGCAATTCAAAATTGCGGCAATATTTATTGTGTTCTTGTGCGGCAATTGAAATGAACAATACACATCAATATTTAGGCTGGTTATTAATAATTTACTTTTTTGCTTCCTTATGTGTCCAAAAATCTGAACTGAAATTAATATCCTTGTTTTCGGAAGCAACATAACTTTTAATTTAATTTGTATTGAAATTATAATTTTTCTTGAAGTCCGATGACGTAATCTTTGCCGCGATATATACCACCACAAGCAAAACTCATACGAGAAGAATACGAAAGGTATTTTATGTCACCAAATGGCGAACTGCTATGACAGTATAAATTTATTAAAAAAAAAAAACTTAAAAGTTCAATACAGCCCACGACAAAGCAGTAGTACCTCAACATTTTGACCAGTCTTGACTATTTTTCTTCTACTTATTTAATCTTCATAATTTTCGTATAAAAGTATAGCTCATTGTCTAACAAAAACTGCATAAATCCATTGCAA
>NW_023459126.1:27008-27549 GCF_013731165.1 Rhagoletis pomonella | reverse complement strand
CAACATTTTGACCAGTCTTGACTATTTTTCTTCTACTTATTTAATCTTCATAATTTTCGTATAAAAGTATAGCTCATTGTCTAACAAAAACTGCATAAATCCAAATTGCAAGCTTTATACAAAAATTATAAAAATTTCTTAAACTTTTGAACACAATCCCACGGTTTATAATTTGGATTTCTAAAAAAAAATGGTTATTTAGTTTTGTAGCTCATTAAAAGTTAGTACAATAAGGTGGAGGTTTGAAGTTGCTAAAAGATCCTGTTGATTCTTTATAATTTTTTTAGCTGACGGTATTATGCACTTTCTTCTCTGTAAATTACTTTGTAAACAGCAAAACAAAATTTTTTCTAGAAACCCAAATTAAAAACCATTGAACTGTGATCAAAATTTTAAGAAATTTTTAATTAAAGTTTGGAATTTGGACTTATGTGGTTCTTACTAGACAATGAGCTATGGTTTTATAGGAAAAAATTAACATTAAACAACAGAAGAAAAAAGTCAAGACTGATCAAAATGTTATGGTGCTATCTTTTGTTGC
>NW_023459126.1:22108-26908 GCF_013731165.1 Rhagoletis pomonella | reverse complement strand
GTTTCATACTTGAGCGTCACGTACGCAAAGTACTCATTCTGACGGGGTTTTAATGGCTGCTGCGTCACCAGATCTTGAGCCCCTCATCTTCTGTGTAAGCGGCTATATGCTCCTCAAAATTGGCGTCACAGATTTGGGACGAAATGGACCAAGATATGTTGCGTGCCGCTTGCAAAACCTTCTTCAAACGTTTTCGTAAAACAATTAAAGAGGAAGGCGAAAGAATTGAACTAACGAGCTGATTCCACTTAACTAATAAAAATCAGTTTAAAAAAACTAAAAACATGCTTTTATTACAACAAGAACTAAAAAGTATAAAATAATTTATAGATGTAGAGACTCCGTAAAAAAATAATAGTTGATTTAATTTAACTTTTTTCGGCTAACCTAAAATAGGATTTAAGTGATTGGCCCGTAGTCATAGTCAAAATAAAGTCGACTGTAAAGTTAATTGCAGCTTTTTGACATAATTTTTAATGGGATGTCTGTAAGATATAATCTCTATTTACAAAAATAATCATGCACAAAAATGTAAGATTATAAAATTAGGTAAATAAAAACCACTTGCACATGCACTTAACATGAAAATAACAAAACGGGCGAAGTTTTCAAATATCTGGATTCAGCGGAAAATTCTACATAAGATTGATGTATCGAACACCGTAGTTATGAGAATTTTTGAAAATTTGTAAGATAATAAAAGAGAAAAATTAAGCCAATTTTGGTTATACAAAAACCACTTGCACATGTATGTATAAGAACAAAAGATTCCGTAAGTTTCATATTTATATCTAGCAGGCAACACGTTCATTTCGTAACCTGAATATTGCGAATTTTAAAAAACTCGTAACTTCGAGCTAAGTTTTTTTTTATAATAGAGCTGCATTCAATACCATTCGATATTTTCGATAGTTTTTGGCCTCACCATTCGATATCGATACTATCGGTAAGAGACCATAATTTTTAGAGAAAAAATATCACATCCTTACTACAGCACTAATTATATTGAATATGGTTATATTAGCAGAGAAAACATGAATGCTAGTTTCAAACCCCATTTTAGTGTGCTTTATTAAAAATAACAAAATAAGTTACTTTAAAAAGCAAAAAGCAATACTCTTCAATTCATTTAATTCCTTAGAAAGGGAGATGCATGAGATCAAATCCTTCGCATTTATCAGCCAAAAAGGTAAAAAAGCATAATACGGTAAAAGGATAAATGTGGACAGGGAATCTTAACAAGTTTTATCTAATAATATTTTTTTAATTCAATGTTTATAATTTTTTAAGAAAGCATAGTTCGTTATCTAACATAGACCATGCAAATCCAAATTTCAAACATCTTACAAAAATTAGGAAAATTCTACCAAGTTTCATCAAGTTTTCGAGTTTTTTATTTAGATTACCGTTGATTTTTGGGAATTTTTTTGTTCGATTCATCGATAGTGGTGACAAATTGAAACTATCTATAGTGCCCCCGATAGTTTTGCAGCTCTACTTTATAAGGAGTGGGCTGGTCGGTCGACTCGTACCTGTGTATCGTCTATTATACGCACACTTAACTCCTCAGCAACATAAACTGCTTACTATAAACAGTCAAAACGATAGAGTTGATAAAGTTCACAAAAAATAAGTAAAAAACACGTAATTTTAAGACGCTGCCATTATTCGGAAGTATTGACTAATACGATTTTATTTGCTTGCATTAAAACTGTAAACTTTTCCCTGTAAAATGCCGCCTTATAAGGGTAGATATCTTAAAAAAGAAACATTTTAGAGCTTAATTTTTTCAAGCATAAAAATCGCGATTTTTTAAACTTTTGATTCGGAGAGGCGGAAACGAGCGTTTCTAAGAATTTAATTTTGCGTAAATTCTGTTCTTTGGGACTCTTAAGAAAAGTCCCTCAAAGTTGAAGCAAAATCTAAAAAAATCCATAAAAAACTTATTTTAATGTTTCACTTGACCCTACCTAAGACCTACAAAAAGTTTTGTTTCGGCTGTATTTTTTGATTTTTTTTGTAGGGCCATGATACATAGAAGCGCCAATTAGTGACTCCAAAATTTTATCTTATTAAGTCTAAAGGCTCAGTTCTGCATAATTGGCATTGCATGAGAGTTGTCCATAAGGAACCTGTGAAATGAGCTTTGCGTGTAAGCTGTTACCCAACGCACAGCATTACATATGTAAAGAAGTCGGTTGGATTTGATTTCTACGTAAAAATTACATTGTATGCAATGCAGTGCAAAGTATGCATAACTGAGTTATTACTGAACATACCATCGAAGATTTTTAAACAGGGGTAAGACCACACCTGCTTAGTTATCGGAAAGGTGCAGAAAACTATATTAAATACATACGTGCGTCACACAATGGGGCCAAGCGTGCTCGAAATTCAATTTTTAAAAAAATCCTTTTTTTATTCCCCATTAAATTCTATATTTGGTGGTAAGTTTTCAGCTTTCTATCGTTTTTCGGCTGGGAGATATGCGTATCCAAACTTGACAAATTTTAACAATATTTTTTTTTTTTCAAAACTGAGAAATTCAAATGTGCAATTCAAATTGTTACTGTAAGAAAGCGATATTATATTTCGTTATTTTCTTTTTCCACTTCTTAAAATCAAGTTTCTTTATTTTTTTGTGCATTTTTTTGGATTAATGTGTTTTAAAAAAATTATGTTAAAAAAAACCAAACTAACCTCTATTTTTGGCAAGTGTAATTCTCAAAATATTTTTTTTTTAATGCGCAAAACGCTTTTAAATTTGACAGTACTACAATAAAGTATGTTCCTTCCTTATTTAGAATCCGAGTTCAATACCAAAAGCACTTTGAGCATTTTTAAATAAATTGGTTTAATTAAACACAAAAACATACAATTCTGCATAATTTTGATTCTGTTTCAATTCGAACTTAAACTGTTTATTATTTTAAGGTTGATAAATGAATAAAAAGCGGATTTAGTTCTAACAAGGACTTTAAAATCTTAAGTGAGAAGCGGATTTAGTTCGAACAAGGACTTTAAAGACTTTAGAGAGATCTGAATGAGTCGCGCTGGCAATTTAGAAGACGATTTTAATAGATTGTTAGTTTCATCAGATCCTCTGATTACTTGCTCGCGCTTATTGCTAGTGGTCAAAAACCGGAGATCTTTTTTTTCTAAAGCAATGGAGTTACTTAGTAGAACTTGAAGCAAATAATATTAGTTTAACGGGGCGTGGATGGGATTTAGATTCCGACTGTAAGGAATAAGTGTCACAGTTTTCATTATATAGTGCTTATTATAACTATAAGGCACCCACATATTGACAAAGTTTTGACTATTTTTTTATTATAAAATATTTAATTTTAACTATTTTTTCGTATTGTTGTAGCCCATTAAAGTGTCAGTTGAAAGTAGGTAGGACATACCGTTGATTTTTGGAAATTTTTTTAGTGAAGGTCTCGCTCATTTTCTCCATATAAAAAAATCTTCGAACATATGTACTTCGTATGGTAAGTCCTACCTACCTCAAACTTGCACTTTAATGTACTACAATTAAATGGGTTACAAAACTGCATAATTAAAATCCTTTTATTATTTTATTGTTATTTTATTTTAATTATTGCTTTTATAAAAATATAGCAGATTTTTAATTGATTAATGTTTTTAATTACATACATTACTTGCTTTCCGATATTTTGTATGCTTAGTTTGTAAATCTCTTTAAATTTAAAAATAATAGAGCATATTCATAGTCGTATCAAAGACGAAACTAAAAAAATTCTGACTTTTTTGACAAATTTTTCTTAAAAAGTATTGTCAGATTGCTGAAATTATTTTTACTTTCAACTTTGTTTTGACTAGGGATGAAACGATACCATGTAGGTATCGATACTTTTACTTGGAAGTAGTATCGAAAAAAAGTATCGATGCCTGAAAAATATCGGACCTAAAGTATCGGCCGCTATGGTGTAGTGGTAAGCAGTGCGCGCTTCCACTCCGCAGCGGCTGGGTTCAAGCTCTGGTCAAAGCAACATCGCAAAAAAATATAGAAAAAAGGTTTTTTCTTAAAAGCGGTCGTCCCTCGGCAAGCAATGGCAAACCTCCGAGTGCATTTGCCATGAAAAACAGCTTCCCATAAAAATACAACCGCCGTTCGGAGTCGGCGTAAAACTGTAGGTCCCACCACTTTGTGTGACAAAATCAAGGCGCACGCCACAAATCGGAGGAGAAGCTCGGCCAAACACTAACATATGTGTAAGCGCCAATCTATTATTATTATTATTAAAGTATCGATACCTACTCGTATCGGTACTCATTGTACATAATATTAAAAATTACTTACTCATGACATATCCCTATTTAACAAATATAGAGCCATTTAAATTAACTAAATTTAAGCATAATTTATTATTTTTTATTCAACAAACAATTTTGTGGATTACGCTTGTATTTAGTATTGAACGACAAACACTAACAATAACAAAGAGCTTTAAGGATTTACAGCCAATGTAATCTATATATATAAAAATGAATGCCATTTTTCGTTGTGACTTTATAACTCAAGAACGGGCTCACCTATCCAAACCAAATTTTTAGGCTTTGTTTGGACTATTCAGTAGATGGTTTGTGTTTTGAAATTTTAAGAATCGGATACCAGAGTCTCGAGAAATAGGCCAAAACGTGGACCCGGGTAACCCTAGGATGTGTTTGTATAATATGGGTAGCAAATGGAAGCTGTTGATGATTTCTATAGTATAGAGTATTTTTGATGCCGCTCCGTGACTAGGGTCTCGAGATATCGGCCAAAATGTGGAC
>NW_023459126.1:21054-22098 GCF_013731165.1 Rhagoletis pomonella | reverse complement strand
AATGGGAGCTGTTGATGATTGCTATAGTATAGAGTATTTTTAATGCCCCTCCGTAACTAGGGTCTCGAGATATAGACCAAAACGTGGACCTGGATAACCCTAGGATGTGTTTGAACCACATGAGTATCCATTGTAAGTTGTTGGTAATGAAAAGAGGACTTTTCTTTTCGCTGGGTAACTAAGGACTCCAGATATAGACCAATTGGGAACTCGCCTTCAGGTTAAGAGATTGCATTCTTAAGTACTACAACCAGTTAAAATGGTATATTCAATCACATAACAATATAATCTTTTTACCTGAAGGCGAGTTCCCAATTGCAAAATCAGAAACAGAGAATCGGCCGTTGGAATGTATCAAACAACTTTTTTATTGTACTTACCTTTCTACTTCCACTCATTTCGATGTAAGAATAAGCACAAAGTATTTTTATTTGAGAATGGCACATTTTGTTCGTGCTTACATTTTGTGTGAAGAGATATGTGCACGTAGACAAAAATATTAATCAGCATGTTAAAAACAAATCAAAACAAACACCTCATTACTTATTTCCTTCATGGTAAATGTTTCAAAAATTTCACCACACATATGTTACATATTTTTTTTTTATTTAACTCGTACCTACTTGAAAAGCTGAAAAGCGCTCAATGTATGGTGAAATTATTTTTAAAAACACACCAAAAACCCATTTGTTTGGTCAGATTCATCCCACTTAGCAAGCGGATTATACGTTTTCATATTAACATACATACATCAATAATAGTTTAATCATTTACTAAACGATTTGTTACCTACTTAGCTACGCTCTTTCGCTCTCAAAATTTATGAACTTTCGTCTTAACTAGCATACTTATTATTCCCACCTACAAACTTACTTGCATTATATTTATATCAACATGTAGGTATGTATGTAGCAGGCAGATAAACAAAAAAAGTAGGCTTTGAAAAGACATCGAACTATATTACGGTGCATTTATTTTGCATAGAGAAATACATGAATATTTTGTACCACCTACAAACTTACTTGCATTATATTTATATCAACA
>NW_023459126.1:15889-20954 GCF_013731165.1 Rhagoletis pomonella | reverse complement strand
AATTTAGTATGTTTACACGTAAGATCAAAAATTATTGGCAAAGCAAAAAAAGTGCTTATAAACAATAACAATCCAGAATCTTGGCCAGAAATTAAACATATTTTAAAAACTAATTGTAATATTCCTGATTCTGTTGAAAATATTATAAACAAAATAAAACTGTTGGAGTTCAGAACTTCTGTAGAAGATTTATTCGAAGAAATCATATCAAAAATGACTGAGTTAAATATAAAAACAAACTTGTCAGCAGATTTACCGGAGTGGTACAACAGCAACCGAAATGAAGAAATGATATTAAAACTATTTATCAATAAGTTGCCAAATGGGCCTAAATTAATATTAAATGCAAGAAATCCAAATACACTTTCGAAAGCAAGAGAAATTTTGATTGAGACAGATAATTTTTATCAAAGAAATAGTAGGAACACTAGAGCACATAGTTTCACCCACAATGATACAAATAACACTGGTCTACAAGGGTTTTGCGAATAAGACGGGACCTGGTGTTTCCGAACGGATTTTTCGTGCTGAACACGAATCTGGGGTCCAAAACTTCCCATCACGTCACGTTTTCGAGAAAAAAGGGGTTGAAACCCCTAAAAACAGCGTTTTTGGCCATTTTTGAAAAATTGTAGAGCTGAACCCTGACGTGCTACAAACTTTGTATATGTCAGAAATTAAAGGCTAAATCGTGCCCTTTCGAATGAGCCCTATGCCGAATTAATCGCATGCACCCTTACATCAGGGGGTGTATTTGTGTCTAGGAGTCCAGGGAAAGTTGATCGCAGAAAGAATTTCATCTTAAACGACCATATAAAATGAATGATGCTAAGGTCTTAACTACATTAAGAGTCGCTGATTACGAATCTGAAGTTAGATTTTAAAAATTCAAAATGGCGGATCCAATATGGCGATCAATTTTTCCTGCACCCCTAAACACAAATACACCCCCTGCTTTAAGGGTGCACGCGATCAATTCGGCATAGGGCTCATTCGAAAGGGCACGGTTTAGCCTTTAATTTCTGATATATGCAAAATTTGTACCACGTCAGGGTTCAGCTCTATAATTTTTCGAAAATGGCCAAAAACGCTGTTTTTAGGGGTTTCAACCCCTTTTTTCTCGAAAACGTGACGTGATGGTTCAGAAACACCAGGTCCCGTCTTATTCGCAGAAAAAAAGTTGAAATTTGTAGACCAGTGTAATTCTAGACATACTAATAGAAGTAGTTCATCAAATACCAGAGTTCAAAATAGCGGAAATTTTCAACAAAATACAAATAACTCAGGGAATTCCAGACAAAATTATGACAGTTTCAGACCAAATAATGACAGCAGTTCAGGAAATACCCGGCGCTCCAACACTCTTCAATCAAATGGTTTCTCACAAAATAGTTCTGGTAATTTTAGGCAAAATACTGTAAGTAATCAAGAGCAGATCCCAGAGAGTATGGATATCGGTAATCTCGGTCTGGATTTTCCATTGGAAGCCTCCGTACTCTTCCCTGCATAGTAGTCAAAACGAAATCGCTTCCTTTAAAATAATTAGTCGATTCGGGAGCAGGAACATCAATTATTCGTAAAGGTCTATGCCATCACTCTTTTCGAACTAATTTAAGTAAACCCCTGCAATTAAATACGATTAATTCGAAGGCGATAGTTGATTCAAAGCTTACTATCCCTCTATTTAAAAAGTTTAATTTACCAAACGTGAGTATTCAAATGCTTGAAACTGAATTAAGTGGGGATTTTGACGGCATTATTGACTGTAACTTATTAAAACCTTTGCATAGCAAAATCGATTTTGAAAAATCACAATTGGTTTCTGAAAAAAGTGCTTTACCTTTAATATTTGACAGGTCACAAACAAAGCCATTTGACGATGAAATTAGTAGCTTTACTAATGGTATTTTTGACATTCACTTTCAAAGCCCCGATATTGATAAAATTACGGCAAAATTAAAACATGACTCTCTAAATTCAGAAGAGAAAAAATGTCTGATTGAAATTATTAAACAATTTAAAAATGTATTTTATTTTGAAGGAGATAATTTATCGTCCGTCACAAAATACAAACATAAAATATTCCGGTGTGTTCGAGGACTTACCGATATCCTCAGATACATCAACAAGAAGTTGAAAAACAGATATCTGAAATGCTCAGTTCTGGTATTATCAAAAAGTCTGCCAGTCTTTATAACGCCCCAATATGGATTGTTGAGAAAAAAATCGATAATTCTGGATTGCAGAAATGGCGGCTCGTTGTGGATTATCGCAAATTAAACGAGGTAACCATAGAAGACAAGTTCCCGATTCCAAATCTGGAGGACATTTTCTCAAAGCTGAGAAACGCTCATTACTTTACCACCATTGATTTGGCCAAAGGCTTCCACCAAATTGTTATTGATGAAGTGGACCGACATAAAACCGCGTTTTCGACAGCCAACGGCCATTACGAATTTACTCGCATGCCGTTCGGCTTAAGAAATGCGCCAGCATCATTTCAGCGAATGATGAATGAGGTTTTGCACGATTATATCAATAACATTTGCGTGGTATACCTGGACGATATATTGGTGTTTTCCATTTCCCTCCAGGAGCATCAAAATTCCCTTCATAAAATATTTACGCGATTGGCTGAATACAATTTGAAAGTGCAGATCGATAAATGTAGTTTTTTTCAACACGAAACCGAGTACTTAGAGCACATCATAACCGAAAAGGGAATTATGCCAAATCCAAATAAAATTTCAGTAATTAAAAATATGAAGCTGCCGCGAACCGCAAAAGAAATCAAATCTTTTCTCGGGGTTACAGGTTTTTATCGCAAGTTCATGAACGACTCCTCAAAAGTAGCTCTTCCAATGACCAAGTTCCTCAAGAAAAATTCAAAAAATCGATGTTTCTGATCAGACGTACATTGAGTCCTTTAACAAGCTTAAAGAACTTATATGTACTAGTCCAGTGTTAGCATACCCTGACTTTAGAAAATTATTCACGTTAACTACCGACGCTAGTAATGCCGCATTGGGTTCCGTGCTTTCTCAAAGTGGTCATCCTATCGCATACGCATCACGAACCTTGAACCAGCACGAGATAAACTATAGCACTATAGAAAAAGAGCTGCTATCTATTGTCTGGGCCACTAAACAGTTTGGACCGTATCTTTTTGGACGAAAATTTAAGATCCAAACCGATCATCGCCCACTAGTTTGGTTTAATTCTATTAAAGAACCGAACTCTAAACTCCAAAGGTGGAAGATTCATTTAAATTAATACGAATTTGAAATAGAGTACATTAAAGGAAAGGACAATAATGTCGCTGACTTTCTCAGTCGTGTAGACGTAAATCATTTAAATGACGAAGAAGTCCGATCCGATGTAGCTATCATACATAGTGGAACAGAGAATAATGATGATCATATCTATATTACAGAAAACCCTGTTAACATTTATAGATTCCAATTGATTTTAGAAAGAGCAAATTCCAATTCTCTCGTCAATAAATTTTTGTACAAGAAAAAGCGAAGAATGACTTTATATCTTAAGAAATATGATGAAGAGTATGTATTAAAAGTACTAAAAAAAATTTTTCCGATAAAGGGAACAGTAGGAGTTTATTGCAAGGATTTTGATATGTTTAAAGAATTTCAAGAATCTATAGTCAAATATTTTTCAAATGCAACAATTATGAAAGTACTAAAATGTAATAAATTTCTAGAGGATGTAACAACTTTGAAAAGGTTACTAGAAATTGTCGAAAAAGAACACATCGATAAAAATCATAGAGGTATCGAAGAGACATATTTGGAACTAAGAGATAAGTTTTACTGTCCTAATCTAAAATTGGAGATCCATAAATACATCAACAATTGTATAATTTGCAACATGTGTAAATATGATAGAAATCCATGTAAATTGAAATTTTTAATAACAGAAACACCCAGCAAACCCAACGATATCGTACATATTGATATCTAGTTTTCAAATAAGAATTCAATGTTTCTCACGTGTATCGATAAATTAACCGAACATGTTTCGATATATCCAATCACCGATAGAAATTCTACATCGATTGTATGTTTACTTAAGCAAAGATTTTTTTTTTTAGGAAAACCTCGCAAAATTATAGCCGACAACGAGTTTAATACTGCGTTTATAAAAAACTTCCTATTTGAAGAAAATATTTTGTTCCATTTTACTTCGCCTAATACGCATACCGGTAACTCCGACCTAGAGAGATTTCATTCGACATTAAATGAGCATATGCATTTATTCAAGCTTAGTGCAGATTCCAAAAATATGGATGACAAAACCTTAGCTTTTACGGCAGTAGAAATTTACAACAACACAATTCACTCTACCACTAAATATAAACCAATTGACCTACTACATTCAAGTTTAAATACAGCAGAGTGGGAAATTTTGAATAATCGAGTAGAAAACTATAAAATTAAAAGAATTGGCAAGCTAAGTGAAAATAGGGTAGATCCTCATGAGAATCGTGAAAGAGAACTAGTGAAAAATTTAGGATTTCATAATTTGAAACAGTTACCGAAATATGTCATTAAAAACGTCAAAGAAAATAGAAACACATATTTTAAAGATGAAAAAGGTTGCAAACGCGACAGACAAACGATAAAAAGAATTTTTAAATATCAAAATCCTATTGAAAATGCAACTTTTGATAAAAAACAAACCAGTAGAGATTACTCAAATAGGAAAAAGAAAACAAAATATACGTAAAGTTCTTATTCTATAAGTATACATATGTTTGTATATATATATATATAAATTAAGCAATTATTCATTTATATTTTTACTACATATTACCATAATTCGATTAATATAATATCTTTTTTTATATTTTGAATGAATTAAATATTATTTACTATTAAAAAGAATTAAACATAAGCATTTCAGGAGTAATGCTCAAACAATGCCGTATGGAGTTACATACTTACATAATTAACTTAGTTATTATAATATCCATCGAAGGGTTAATTAAAGCTTTGCGCGAGAGCATACTCTTGGTCAAACGAAAGTAGGGAAAAAGATAACAGAAGCA
>NW_023459126.1:1149-15789 GCF_013731165.1 Rhagoletis pomonella | reverse complement strand
AACGCCAACGCCAAAGCCAACGCCAAAGTTCTATGTGGACCGGCCTTTAACGTTTTTATTAACGTTTCAACATTAACGACAACTTTTCGTTTCGGTTAAAAACGTAATGAAATTTATTTTGATAACTGCTTTAACAATAATATTTCCGAATGTTTCAACCGAAACGATTGAAATTATTTGATTAACGTGAAACTTAACGTTACGATGCATCCTTGATATATGAACGAACTCTTTGCGCATTTCAGCTCTGCCGCTACCAAGCAATATATGTATAAATGATGCAAGCGTGCTTCGCGTAACTATATCCATTCGTACATATATAAGTACATATGTTTGTATGGATATATTTATGATGAAGCAAACGGGCTTCGTTGATGTACTGATGGGCATATGTATGTACTTATGGAAGCAATGATTTCATGTGTGTACATATGCTTGAATGGTTGTATATATATTTGTACGTATGTACATATGTTTGTGTATGCACATATGTTTGTGTACATGTATATATGCACATATTTAGTACAAACGAAAACAAATCGAATTAGAGCTCGTAAAGCTGCTCGTTGATATAAATGCGAACTATACTGATTGTCAAAAATTATGTGTTCGTTGTACATTTGACATTGTTCATGTTTGACATTGTGCGTGTAATTTTCTAGAGTAGTTTTGTGCTCTCGCTATCTCCTTGTACTAACTCGTCCTGCGTTGGTATACTCTGATGAACATATGTGAGGATGATAGCAAGGCCAACTTATATAAGGTAGTCATTAGCGCACACAAGGGGTGGGTTTAGGGGTTCAAACTCCCCCTAAATCTAATAACCTGAAATGCAAACTGTATGCTAAAGCCAGCTCTCAAGAAAAATAACAAGAAATATTTTTTATTAAAAAGCACTTTGCTTTTGCAGTAAATTTTCTTGAAGAAATAAACATACGAGCACTTTTTCTTGAGAGATGCAAACTGATTTAAGAAATTGTTATAGAAGAAAAATTTCGATTCCATTTCTTCTGCGTCATTTTATAAGATTTTTTCGTTTTTCTTGAGAGCTCTTAAAAGTTTAACTGCGAATGAAACCATTGTCCTAAAAATATGCAATGCATACTCACTTACTTTTGTTTTTTACACCTTACAGCCTAAAAGAGTTTACCACTGATATGTACTTAACAAGGATTCGAAGATTTAATTTATCAAGTTCGAATTCGTTCCACCAAAATTACCTACATAATAAAAATGAAAGTTCATTTAATTTTTCCGGTAACTATTCGAAATATTAAAAAAATTAGGCAATCATGAAAAATCACCATATCAATCGAAAACCAGAAATCGAGGAAAATGAGCATTAAAACCAATTTTTTAAATTTTTTCATTACTTTTGAAAGTTGAGCGCATCTTGTGTTTATAGAACTTTATATTAAACAAGTAATTTTCAAATTACGGGACGACCCTTGAAGTACCATCTTTCCGATTAAAAAAAAAGAATTATTGAAATCGGTTCACATGGTTCAAACTTATGCGGTAGCATACATTAAAAAGAAAATAATATTCCAACGAACTGAAAACCTCTCCCCCTTTCGAAGTCGGTTACAAATGTTTGAGTTCTTTGCTAATTTTATGTAAATAAAGTGCAATTTATGAAAAAACTTGCATAAATGTACCTTAAAGAGCATATTATCTGAAGCGAATTTTCAGAAGTATAAACCCCTCCCAAAATATATTCCTGGGTGCGCCACTGAAGGTAGTAGTTGTGTTTTCTTATTCTCCAGCAAAAAATATCCAGTAACTTGCCAGTAACCAAATTTCGGAGAGTAAGCCAATATTTACTCCCAATGAGTGAAATATGCAAGAAAGCACGAAAACGCAAAACCAGCAAGAAGTTGCTAGTTTTATGAACAGCTGATTAATTTGTTATTTTCCGATGCAATTTTCTTAGAAAACTAGTGTTTTCCATCTTATTATATATTTAAATAGGTTTATTTTGTCAATTGCAACTCTAAAAGTAGCACAAACAATTATTATCTTAATGTGATTTACAATAAGCATCATGCCATCAGCTGTTTTTCTTACTAGCAAATAGTTGCTAGTAAAAATTTATCCAGTAAAAATCCAGTAAAACTGGCAAGTTCAGCTGTCGTTTTTGTTCTCTCAACTTCCCCTCTTTTGCTAGTTTCTTGCAAGTTTTTGCGTACGAAAACGACATCCAGTAAAAAACCAGTGAAATTAGTACTGGATTTACTGGATAGTGCGTACGCGAACAGGGCTAGTGTTACAGGAGCAGTTGAAATTTTCGCCCGATGTTTCTAACAGAAAGCCATAAGCGTTGCGACCGTTGGTTCAACTTGATGTTGTTTTGCTCTAGATTGCACAGTTTGTGGGCCTGTTGCATGAATTTATGTCTTGGTTGTATGAAAGATCAAAAAATTTGGATTTTCTGGCAAGTTGTACAACTTATCGCTACATTAATGGCCATGTTGTACAAACTCATTTAATTTGCGTTTATTTTGTACACTAAATAACCGAAAATGGATAACTCAGCCGACATAGGTACGCGCTTTCGTTGAATTTTGTAAATGTAAGCAGAAACTATGAAATTGTAAAAATGAGATTTTACAATGAGACTGCTCGCAAAATTGCATTGTTTGTGGGCAAAACGTCCAACTTGATTGCGGATTGATTTGAACCAACGTTTTGGGCTTGCATTATGTCAAAAGGATGTGTTTGTTGTAATTCACATTCTGTCATTTGGGTGTTTCCATGAAAATGTCAACCAAGACTGAAAAAATAAAAGCAACTGAAAAGGGGTGTTAAGACGAATTAATAAGAGAAAAATACTCGAATTTTTATATTATAGGAGTATTTACGCTTATTGGAATTTTAAAACTCAAAAATGGAAGAGTAAAACTGAATGTCTCTTCGACTCAGTTTTCTCTAATGAAATGAACTATTTTCTCTTTCCTATTAACTAAATTAAGATATTTGAAACATTACAATTACATCTTAAAATCAAATTTGCAATAACAACTAACTATAAAAATGAGAAAAAGGAGAATTTAGAGCTCGAATAACGGTAATTTTTTGATTTGCTTCTGATAGTATTCTAATGTCGCGTACGTTATGCAAAAACATTGTTTGTCTATGTCATTTGTATATTGGCAGTCGCAGGTAATGCAGATTACAATTCTTAAGCGAGAATTCTTCTAGTTAAAGATATACAGTAAAATTTTCTTTCCAACCGAAGTAAAAAAAATTTTATTACCCTTTAAGGTTTGTCGCATACGTTATTGTAAGTACGAAAATTTCAATCAAATACATCAAAAACAATGTTAATTGCAAATTTTCCATTTAAATTATTTAGAATAATATTCAACAATTTATATAAAGCTCGAGGCCGTTTTAAATGAAAATTTTTATTGTGGAAAAGCAACAATAATTTGAAAAAATGGTAGAAGTGATAGCTATTTCGGAAATCACCAAATTTCCTCATCAGACTTGTTTCAGTAGGATTCGAACCGACGATTCCACTGACTCAGCCAGTTGCCTATGCACCGTGCCAAGTACGCCTTGTAAATTATCGTTTGCTTTTTTCCACTATTTTCATTTTTGTTATGCCAACACAATCAAGCAAAGCTATTCCGCTGCAATTCACTTGATCATGTGGTTGTTGGTATTGTTGGATTTTTGCTAATAATTTTATTTTTAGAATGTTTAACTTTTAGGTGTGCTCGTCCTTAAGTTATTTGTTTTTGTTATTTTTTGGCCTTTATAACAATTATATTCAACAATTTATATTGAGCTCGAGGCCGTTTTAAATGAAAATTTGTATTGTGGAAAAGCAACAATAATTTGAAAAAATGGTAGAAGTGATAGCTATTTCGGAAATCACCACATTTCCTCATCAGACTTCTTTCAGTAGGATTCGAACCGACGATCCCACTGACTCAGCCAGTTGCCTATGCACCGTGCTAAGTACGCCTTGTAAATTATCGTTTGCTTTTTTCCACTATTTTCATTTTTGTTATGCCAACACAATCAAGCGCAGCTATTCCGCTGCAATTCACTTGATCATGTGGTTGTTGGTATTGTTGGTGTTTTGCTAATAATTCTATTTTTAGAATGTTTAACTTTTAGGTGTGCTCGTCCTTAAGTTATTTGTTTTTGTTATTTTTGTATGTAACGGGAGACATTGCCACTTGCATTCCATAATGCACCCGTGGGAAGTCAAGGCCAAATCGAGTCTCAGACAATGGGTTGTAAACATGTTTCGCAACCATTGCGTCGCTGCCGGAGAACGAAGGTGGGAAGCAAGCAACGGCCACAACGTGCAGTCAGTCGAGTTCGGGACGGGTTATCATACAGTACGTTTAGTATTAGACTTAGTAGTAAGAAGTTAAGTGTTAATAAAACCTAAGTGAATTCCTAACCTGTCTGTGTTTCCTTTTGGGCGGCTGGCCCAATTAATTATTTTGACTTATACGGACTTAACGTCCGTAACTGGCGCCCGAGCAGGGACCCAGTAGTGTGAAATAAGTGGACAAGTTATGAAAATAAAAGTGTAAACCTTCAAAGGACAATAAACAATTTTAAAAGGATAAAACATATACGAAAAAATAAAAGTGTAAACCTTCAAAGGACAATAAACAATTTTAAAAGAATAAAACATATACAAAAAATAAAAAGACTAATAAGATAATAAATTAAAGGATATACAGTAGATTTTGCTTAGCTGCACATCCTTCTTTGCACGAAAAACTTGTGCACCTAACCGAAAAAGGCACTTAAGCGAATTTTCTTTACTACTTCAATGAGGAAGGTATCCGAATCCCTATGAAACCAAATAATGGAGAAGCACTTATCACGTAGAAAATAATGCAAGCGAAATTTTTTTTCGAATGGTATCTTATTATCTACATAACTAGAAAAATTGATAGCCATTTCCGTTGTTCTGCGATATGAGTAAAATAAATAAAAGCTTGTAAAATTAGGTAATTGTAGGCCAGTGGCAGTGGCAGGTAAACGTAATACTTTCTTTGATAATTGATACTAGTTGCACAATTTTTAAGGCAGCTATCGCCAATGTGCAGGTATGTTGAATGCATCTATCGGAGCAGTTTCCTTATAAATGTTAAAAATAATGTCTCAGATGCGCATTTCTTAAATGTGCACTTAAGCATAAAGGCATCAAGGCAAAATATACTGTAGACCAATTAAACAATTTAAAGAATAAAATAATCAAGGGATCAGACTGACTACCGAATGCCAATTCTCCGTTTATTGTAAGTATACAACCACGAATTTATCTTTTTGCTATTTCTAGGATGGAGGACTTCAGGACCACTGTCACGAATTTAACTGAGGCTGTCAACGCCCTTCTGTAGAAGATTAACATTCTAGAAAGGCGCGTGGCGCGTATAGATGCTAGCTCCAGGGCTACCACACTAGGAACTAGTGGCCCAGTAGAACCACCAGAGGAGGTAGTGGCTCAAGCCCTCACGACTGAAGCAGAAATACGCGATATTAGTAGGCTTCCTGACTGTGTCAAGGAACTACAAGTGTTTGATGGTAACCCAGTGCAATACGTATCCTGGGTTCAATCGGTGGAGGTAATACTCTCTGACTTTGAAGTCGTAAAGGGGAAACCGCTCTATCGTGCAATTCTACAACATATTAGGCAGAAAGTGAGTGGTGCTGCTGATTCCGCTTTAATATCCTACAACATCTTTGACAGTAACTGGTCAAAGATTAAAGAATGTCTTTCGCTGCATTACGCAGACAAGCGAGACATTCGTACCCTTGAACACCAGTTGCACCAGTTGCAACAGAAGGGATCAAGGATTGACGAATTTTATGCGAAGGTAAACCATCAGTTCTCCCTCATAATTAATAAAATAAAACTGAGTCCTACACAGACGAAACGGTAAAAGCTCTCGTGGAAACTTACCGCAACCGCGCACTCGACGTTTTTATACGCGGCCTAAATGGGGAGATGTTTAGAATGATCCTCATACAGCATCCTAAAACCCTGACAGAGGCCTATTCGGCTTGTCTGGAAATTCAAAATGTCGATTTCCGAATTTTTGCGATACACTCTTCAAATAATTCTAATAATCGCGTGGTAGTGCCGGTAAATAATTTGCCGAGTAGCTTTTATCCGCAGAGTAGGAAACCCCCACAATTACCGCCAAAACCTACATGGCGTCCACAGGAAAACCGTTCTCAGTACTCGTAGAGCGAGCGTCCTTCCGGGAGAGAGGATAACCAAAATAACTCCTCGAGTTCTCGCGTAGAAAAGATGTAGGTAGATCTTTCGGTACAAACGCGTAACGTTAATTATATAAACAGGCCCAACCCCTTCAAACGCGGTGCCCGTTCTGACAATTTACTTTGGAAACAGCAAAGACTGTTCCATACCGTCCCAGATGAAGGTGAGGCGCAGGACGAATACCAAGAATCCACAAAAGACGAAAATTCCGAGGATTTTCTATCCTCCGGTCATCTAGCGTACCATACTTAGAATTTACGCTACCCGATGGTCGCGCGCTAGATTTCTTAGTCGACACCGGTGCGAATAAGAATTTCGTTAGATAGGATATAGCGACCAAAACAATACCGGTAAAACAAACTTTTAACGTAGCATCTGTTGGACGTTCCGTTCCTATAAAGGAAAAAGTAAAAATTAAGTTATTTGAAAATGTAGGCAACCCAAGTGGGTTCGAATTTTTTGTGTTACCAACTCTAAGTGGTTTCAGTGGAATCATCGGCGATGACACACTAAGAGAGTTGGGTGCTGTAATAGATAGGAAGGATAACCTACTAAAAGTAGGAAACTACAAAATCCCGCTTAAGGCGCGCACGTCCTGTAATGTTAATTTTACATTGGGAAAGGAATGAAAGTTCACAAAAAAATAGACATTATGTTAATTCTGTATATTACAGAAAACCCTGTTAACATTTATAGATTCCAATTGATTTTAGAAAGAGCAAACTCCAATTCTTTCGTCAATAAATTTTTGTACAAGAAAAAGCGAAGAATGACTTTATATCTTAAGAAATATGATGAAGAGTATGTATTAAAAGTACTAAAAGAAATTTTTCCGATAAAGGGAACAGTAGGAGTTTATTGTAAGGATTTTGATATGTTTAAAGAATTTCAAGAATCTATAGTCAAATATTTTTCAAATGCAACAACTATGAAAGTACTAAAATGTAATAAATTTCTAGAGGATGTAACAACTTTGAAAAGGTTACTAGAAATTGTCGAAAAAAGAACACATCAATAAAAATCATAGAGGTATCGAAGAGACATATTTGGAACTAAGAGATAAGTTTTACTGTCCTAATCTAAAATTGGAGATCCATAAATACATCAACAATTGTATAATTTGCAACATGTGTAAATATGATAGAAATCCATGTAAATTGAAATTTTTAATAACAGAAACACCCAGCAAACCCAACGATATCGTACATATGCAGTTGCTCTTCGCCGTGTACGGACGTGTTTATTTAAGCTCTGTGCTTTTCGAATTGTTTTCTACTAATTTACATAATAGTGAAATACAAATATTTTCTCAAATAAAATAAACAATTTAGCTAAACACGGTTGGCTTCTCAAAGAAATAAAAATAAACAATAAACAATTAACAATTTGTCTTAGAGACTGTTAGCTGCGCTAATAATTTTATTTATTCGTTTATCAATTTTTCGTTGCTTCGTTCGATATGCCTTGTTTTTGTGGTCATCGAGTTGAGCGCGCTCAAAGCAGTGTGCAATGTGATAAGTGCAAAAAAGTCTACCACATGCAGTGCGTTGTTGGTACATTGGCTGCTGATTTGGATTATTTTAAAAATCCAGATCAAGTTTATATTTGTGGTGATTGCGCTGTTGCTTCGCCTAACACGCATACCGGTAACTCCGACCTAGAGAGATTTCATTCGACATTAAATGAGCATATGCGCTTATTCAAGCTTAGTGCAGATTCCAAAAATATGGATGACAAAACCTTAGCTTTTAAGGCAGTAGAAATTTACAACAACACAACACTCTACCACTAAATATAAACCAATTGACCTACTACATTCAAGTTTAAATACAGCAGAGTGGGAAATTTTGAATAATCGAGTAGAAAACTATAAAATTAAAAGAATTGGCAAGCTAAATGAAAATAGGGTAGATCCTCATGAGTATCGTGAAAGAGAACTAGTGAAAAATTTAGGATTTCATAATTTGAAACAATTACCGAAATATGTCATTAAAAACGTCAAAGAAAATAGAAACACATATTTTAAAGATGAAAAAGGATGCAAACGCGACAGACAAACGATAAAAAGAATTTTTAAACATCAAAATCCTATTGAAAATGCAACTTTTGATAAAAAACAAACCAGTAGAGATTACTCAAATAGGAAAAAGAAAACAAAATATACGTAAAGTTCTTATTCTATAAGTATACATATGTTTGTATATATATATATAAATTAAGCAATTATTCATATATATTTTTACTACATATTACTATAATTCCATTAATATAATATCTTTTTTTATATTTTGAATGAATTAAATATTATTTACTATTAAAAAGAATTAAACATAAGCATTTCAGGAGTAATGCTCAAACAATGCCGTATGGAGTTACATACTTACATAATTAACTTAGTTATTATAATAGTCCATCGAAGGGTTAATTAAAGCTTTGCGCGAGAGCATACTCTTGGTCAAACGAAAGTAGGGAAAAAGATAACAGAAGCAACAAGTATAATTGCAAGATGAGTAAAAAGTAAGTTTAGGAATACATGATGAAGGAAAAAGCCCTATTGGCTTTTCCAGTCTTTGGTTTGACGTTGAGAAGAAATAAAAACCGCTTAAAAAACGCGTGTCGAATAAAAAATGATTAAAAAGAATTGTACAAATTTAAAGGAAAAGTTATTCTCGTAGTGATAAAAGAATAAAAGAGATTGAAATAAAGTTTAGGTTAAACAGAAAAATATAAAAAATGTTTTTCTTAATTTGATTCAGGGGTCCACGGGAGACTCGCCGGGGTCTACGTTGGCGACAAAAAAATATGTGGGTCAACGAGTTGTAAGTAGGGGTGCACGAAAATTTATCTGGTTTCAATAGTAAAGAATGGTTGCTTGATAGCCTTATTATTTAACAATCATTTTTTTGAGTGGTGTATAGTGCTCTTGACGCACTGCTGCCCTTACCATAACTTTGTGTCTTCATAACTGGGAGATCCTTAAAGACCACCTGCAGACTAAAAATAAACGGATGTTGGTATAACACTGAGTGGGGCGAGGCGGAAATTGCTGGCGGCACTTGTGTCTTTTCAATGCTACAGCATACCTTTGTTGAAGAAATTCTATAACGTTGAGTTCCCTGCGGCTGAATGCCGTTTTAATTCCAGCACTGAAACTGGACTCACATATTTTCGAAACTTTACTGATGGCTCCAAAACTGGTTGTGGGTCAGGGACTGGGCTCTTCTTCGAAGTTAGCGGGGATAATCTTCACTTTTCTCTTGGTGAATATGTTTCGGTCTTTCAGGCTGAGGTATTTGCAATCCTCATAGCCATGAACTACGTGGTGGAAATAGGTGAAGAGGAACGAGTTTACGTGTCTGGAGTGACAGCCAAGCTGCACTTAAGGCATTGGCCAGCCCTCTATCTAAGTTCTTCCAAACTAGTTCGGCAATGCAAGTCTCGAATAAATTATATTGGTAAACATAACGAGCTTGCTTTACTCTGGGTGCCAGGTCACCCGGGAGTACGTGGTAATGAGACATCTGACCATTGGGCCATAGTGGCTTAGACCCGGCATTGCTCGATAGGCAACCAGGTATAGCACTCTCCACTTCGGCCAGCGAAGCCATAACCAAAACTGGGTGAATACTTCGCTCAGCAATGACTGGAGGCATCGAAGGAATGCGGGTGGGCAAAACTCATGTTGCCTTCCATTTTAGAAGTTCTATCTAGTTTTTTGCTCTCATTAAGCAGATGGAACTGCAGACAACTTCTAGAACTGATGACTGTGATAAACATAGTTGTAATTTACTTTTGCCCATCCTGCCTTGAAGAGGATAAGACGGTGGAACACTTTTTGTGGTTCTTGCTTGCTTGGTGGTTTGTCATCGATTTTTATAGATTCGGTCTTTTCTCTATTGGCAGTTTCTAAATTTAAAGTTTGGCGTAAAAAGCTTTGCGGTTCTGTTGTTTCAAGTTTTGTGTTAAAAAAATGTGTGATAAATATTTTTCGCATCACTTTAAAACTTGGAGCGATAAAAATTAAAACTATTCTACAAATACGCCACATGCAAATTCATGAGCGATCCGAACATATGAGGAGTTTATGGTGAAGACAATGTAAATAACGCTGGCGCTCGGAGTGCTCTTAAAGATATAACTCTTCAGAGCGAGAGTACTTTGATGGCTTTACGAGCTCTGTTTTTTAAAACTTGCAACCGTGTAATAAATATAATAAATTTTATTAAAACACGGCAAATAACGAAATCGGCTAAAAACGGCTAACTTTTTTTTGCCAAACGGTTAACAAATCGGCTGCCGGCTAAATCCAATTTTCTCCGCCTGCTTGCTATCGGAACCGGCTAAATCTTGCCGGAAAACGGCTAAAATGGCAACACTGGTCGGGCGTAAGAAAGCGATTATACGAGAATTGATCATACGGTACGCTTGCAAGCTGTAAAATTAAACAATGCTGTAATTTTAATTGCTGTAACTATTTAATCTTTTGCTTTCAGAAACGTACTGAAATCGTTTTAAGTAGTTGAGTGAGCAGAAGAGCGTGGTACTATTTGTTAGCTTTCACTTTGAATGACGTCAGACGCAATAAAGAGGTTAGTTATATTTCGCACATGGGTCCTATGGAATTGTAGTATACGGCTCTCACCACTTGGCTACCGCGGAAGCCAAACTCGTATTTTTGTTGGCATACTTTTGCAATAGACAACAGCTGGCCGTTTTTGGCCAGATCCGCATAAATTTTGAAGACTATTTGCAGGACTTAATGCGGATAATCTGCGGTTAATTCCCGAGACACTTCAGAATTAAGGAGTTGCTCTGGATCAATGCTGCCGTGTGTATAATAATGTGAGGTTGGGGATATAAATAAATAGAGGTTCCGGGTTGAGCTTTTTCGACCAAAAATGTCGAAATTACACCAATTTATTTTATTTTGCATTTCTTTTTTTTAAGTATATATTAGAAAAATTCTACATTATGCTTTATTTAAAATGATATTAAATATTATTATTATTAGATATCAAATGATATATTGATATAAATGATGATTTCATATTTTTCTCAGCGTTAATATTATCGTGTACCATGGTTTTTCAATCAACGTCAGACTTTTTGAGCACTTTAAAATGTAAATGTATTCAGTTTTCAATGAAAAACAGTTCAGGAATAAAAAATTGGGTTTCATGGTCGTAAAAGATGAAAATTTAAAATAATTTCGATTTCAACATATTTCCTATTAAAAAATCAAAATGATCAACCCGGAACCACTCGGTATTTCCGGATCCGGAAAAAACAAATTTCATATTTATTTTCCTTGCCAACCTCATGTTTTTTCGTGCGAAAACGTTCGGTTTTTGAAAATCGACCAAAAAAGGCCACTCTAGTATACACTTTAAGATTTCTGTAGGTCCCAGGTCCGAATGCCGTCAGACGCACCTTATTAAAAAGTATTTATAAAAATGAAAATATTTCGAGGGTTTATATTCAATACCCCCTATCTGCACTTTTCACAAAAATGAGATTCTGATATAAAAATCCACCTCAGACTTAACTGTCATCGGTGATATTAATGCTGACCTTGTATAACGGTTGACAGAAGAATTTACTTTTAACCCTACTTCCTTATAGGGTCATATTTGATACTATATATAATCTGGATTTTTTTTTTATATTATTTTATTGATGTAAGTACAAGTAACATGTAACATTTGGGTCAAAAGGACCCTATTTAATAGTCCGTTATTGCTACTGAAGGCTTACTTTTACAACGCTTGTACGCTCTTTGCTAAGTGTGCTTTCTTCTTCAATGTAATATCGTTACCTAAACGTGAAAAGGTGCCAAGTCCGTTTTTGGAAATTGTTGAGGAGAGACGAAAAATCGATAAAGGTTCACATCAGCTGTCATTCTGCATCAAAAAATAAATTTAAACAAGTAAGAAAGTCTAAGTTCGGGTGGAGCCGAAGATTAAATACCCGGCGCAAGTATTAAATATATGTTTTTTCACCTTTCCGAAAGCTACCGCTAGATGCTAAGCCGGGGTGTATACATTTTGAGTAAATTAGCATCCTTAAATTTCGAAATATTGCAGTTTCAAGCAATTCTGAAATTTACCGTTATATGTAAAGCGGCCGTAATTTTAGTCCGATTTCAATAATTTTCAATGTTTTGCTTTTATGTGGCAAGCACAATAAAAATACCGAGTTTGGTGCAAATTGGTAGAACGGTTACCGATATACATATATGTGATCATAAGTGGGCGGTGCCACGCCCATTTTCCAAAATTTTACCATAAACGTATTTCTTGGTCAAAATTGTTGCAAGCATCAATTTTGAATAAATTAGCTTTAATATTTACTGATTTATCGAAGATTTTGTATTTCTCTAAATTACCGTTATATGGGATGTGGGCGTGGTTATTGTCCGATTTTTTAAATTTTCGGCCATTTAGTATGCTGTATCAAGGCCACTAACTGTGTCAAGTTTGGAAGACATTGGTACAGCGGTTACCAAGATATACACATGTAACCATAAGTGGGTGTGGCTACGCCCATTTTCCAAAAATTTATAATATTCTTATTTTGCGTCTGAAAATTATTGTAAATATCAATTTTGAGTGAATTATCTTCAGTAGTTACTAAAATATCGCAGTTTTTGTATTTCTGGAAAGTACCGTTATATGGGAAGTGGGCGTGGTTACAGTCCAATTTCGCCCATTTTCAATACCAACCTACCTTGGGTTAACGGAAACCTACATATCAAATTTCGCTGAGATATCTCAATTTTTGCTCGAGTTATCGTGTACACGGACGGACGGACAGACGGACGGACAGACAGACATGGCTTAATCGATTTCTCTATTCATTCTGAGCATTTATGTTTACATTTTCCTATATCTATCTCGATTCGTTTTGGCTGTTACAAACAACCGTTATGTGAACAAAATTAATATACCCTTGTGCACAAGTGCGCTCGGGTATAAAAACAGGGGACTTTGCCCCTTTTCACCTTTAGGTAGCAATATGTAAAATGTACATACATCGATAAAATAATTTAAATTAGATATAATGGCCGAAATAAACTGTGATTCATAGTGTAGAAGATGACGGAAAGTTTTTTTCTATTCACTTTTTTCGCCAAAATATTTATTCACTGAGCATCAGTTTCATCATACATGTTTACCGGCTGTTCAAAGAGTATCATCAACTAGGCCTTGAAATGATCTTCAGTATGGCCAAGGCCATTATATAAGTAAAAGTGTTCCCCTTTTTCCAATTGTGCCAAGGATAAATAAATTTCCATAAAATTAGGAATATGGAAAATCTTTTATTTGACCTTGAAATCACCTTCAAGGTCATCATAGTCTAGACCATATTAGGACGTAACATTTTCCGCTCTTTTCGAATGTTCAATAAAAATTTGGGGCTTCCATTTGAAACTTGACGTTCAATGTGAAAGTCAAATCAGAGATCACCATCAAATGGCGACCACGAAATCCTAAGACTCTCGACCTCGCCCCTTGTACTTTCTGAGATAGAGGGTGTTCGGATACTTTTTGTACTCCTGGTATGTAAAGATCTACTGGAAAATATTACCATTCAACCAGTTGTAATATTTTCTCAGAATCGGAATATGAATTTTCGACACACGAGGAAATAAGGTCTGTTTTTATCAAGGAATTAGGGTTAAATTACAAAGTCAGAATTAACATCAGTGATGACAGGTAAGTCCCAGATGGGTTCAAACATCACAAAGTAGTTTTTGTGAAAATTGCAGATAGGGGGTATTGAATATAAGTCCTCGATTTGCTGAATATAATCTTTATTTTTGGTTTGGTTTTTAGTAACTATGTAAAAAGCTTTTATGAAGTTCAGGATAAAAACTTAAACATTTAATCAGAAAAATCTCAGAAGAAGAAGACTAAACGTATCCAAGTCGCAACCATTTTCTGTACTTTTCTAGACATACGTGTGTTTCTGCGCACACTTTAGTGGGAAAACGGATCGTCAAAGTATCCTAAACAAGGTCTTTAACACGGCGTTAACACGAGACAATACCCTGCAAAAAAAATGGGACTAATCCGGGATGACTCCGGGAGCAATCGCAAAGGAGCATGCGACTAATACCACTTTTGATCTCTTTATATGGAATGAACTGTTCGCTTTTATTCGAGCATGTCCTTGAAGAGACTAATTGTTCACCTTTATACCGACTAGTCACTTTTAAAAAATAAAAATTTGCGCCAGCTGAGATTCGAACCGGGGTGCTTAGTTTTGTTAGGCGAATACTCTCTCTGTGTGCCAACGCCGCACATGAAATTTTGTTGACAAAGTGCGTACATCATCATCATATATATAAATAGGCAATCATGTTTCCTTTACACCCTTTT
>NW_023459126.1:0-1049 GCF_013731165.1 Rhagoletis pomonella | reverse complement strand
TTTGCTTTGCCAATAATTTTTGATCTTACGTGTAAACATACTAAATTTTTTAAATTAACGTCAGTATTTTCTGGAATACAATTAAATAAACAATCGACATGTTTAATAAATAATTCCTAAGTCTCTGGCTGGCCGGAGAAAGCTGGAACTTCTTTGACGATATCAAAAATTGTGGATGTCATGTTGATTGCAGCTTATATGAATGTCAAAAGTATTCCTCGTCGCAGTTATAGTCACTCGTTTTGTTACACTTTATTTTATGTGAATGTTTGTTGTTCTTCGCTTTTCCTTTTTGTTATGTACATACATATCGTCACCTGTTGTTCATTTTTCTATTGCGCTCGTTGCTTTGAATTTCAGTTTCTCTCTCGCTCAGTGAAATTTTCTAGCCGTGTCTTTATATATGTTTCACTTCTTTTTTTTTGTTTTGGAGCTATACCGCTATAGCAAACCCTTTTTTTATGGCATTATTGTTTCCAACTTAGATATTTTTTGGCAACTGTACTTCTTTTAATACCTCCCACTTACAATGCTATACCGCTACATGAAGCACTTTGTTTTTCATTTCTTAATGGCGTTATTGTTCCCAACTTAAATATTTATTTTTTTGCAACTGTACTTCTTTTAATACGTCAAGCTTACAATGCTACATTGTTTTAATTGATTTTTATGTAAAGACTTATAATTCATTTAGTTCTTAATTTATTTAATTTTTCTTCTTGCAACAATTTATTTTGCACTTTGTTAACAAAGTTCGCGGCTTAAAGCGATTTCACCGACTGCGCCAATCAAATTAAGAAAAACATTCTGTATATTTTTCTGTTTACCCTAAACTTTATTTCAATCTCTTTTATTCTTTTATCACTACGAGAATAACTTTTCCTTTAAATTTGTACAATTATTTTTAATCATTTTTTATTCTACACGCGTTTTTTAAGCGGTTTTTATTTCTTCTCAACGTCAAACCAAAGACTGGAAAAGCCAATAGGGCTTTTTCCTTCATCATGTATTCCTAAACTTACTTTTTACTCATCTTGCAATTATACTTG
>NW_023459125.1:59089-74709 GCF_013731165.1 Rhagoletis pomonella | reverse complement strand
GATTGACGGTGAACTGACACGCACACATAGACAACATGTTTTCTATTTCGTGTCACATGCACTAACACAATCATGCGTAGTTCATGTATACAACATTGGAACCTGTTTTCGGCCGACTGCGCAGTCCAGTGTGCGTTCGAGTGGTGGACTGCTCAGTCCGACTGAGCAGGCTAGTGTGCTCAGGCCCAATAAGAGTTATTTTGCATTTTTTACGTTGGCTGGAAGCTCGATAACGCGTAATTCAAGGAATCTCCAAAATGAAGAAATGTTATTGTTAAGAACTAAATTGACCCGATTAACAATTAATTTGCTTGGCCACTTCAATATCGGTCAGATTACCAACCATTCGGCTGACTTGGACAAAGATAATCCGCTACCCAGGTACCCGGATAAATATCGATGGCTGAGTGGAAGATCGACCTATCTCGGCAGCCAGTTCGAAAACGCTCTATCTCAAAAAACTTTTCACGATAACTAAAATAACTTATCTCCATTTGAAAATTGAAATTGAAAATTTTTAACTGAAAAGCAATATGTTGAAAACATTTTGAAATCGGAATAAAATTACGTCCACTTCCTAAATAACGGTAACTTTCAGAAATACGTAAACTATAATTCAATAATAAATATGGACGTTAATTTACTCCAAGTTGATATTTACAACAATATCTTAACCAGAAATAAGAAGAACTTTTGCGTAAGTCATATGACTTACGGTTTCGAAGTTATATTTTTGAAATCCGAGGAAAACCCCAGCTTTTCATGCAGTTTACAGAAAGGTGAAAAAACTCTACATTTATTAGGTGTGCCGGATATATTAAGTTCGGTTTCGCCCGAACTTATACTTCTTTACTTGTTAAATTATATACTATGTTTAGCAGCTAAGTTTACATTTTAACGGGTCCTGTTCTGTCGAAAAAAGTTATCCGACAGACCTTATTAAGTACATTCATTTTGTACGAATTATCGCAAAGAGGTGGACTCTATTACAAGCTTTCTCAATTTCCAACTTATTGGGCTTCGAGCCTTCGGGTCGTCGACATTCAAAATTTTTTCGAAATCCCATGATTTCACCTTTATTGTCCTCAGTTGAAATACCATTTTAATATCCTGCCTTTTGCCAATGTAAAAATATTATTTACTTAGATATTTCTTCACTCACTCTCGTCCGAAAATCTTCGTTCACGTAACTTAATTTTATTTTTAATTAAGATATAGAAAATGTCCCTTAGAGCCAGGCGAAGACTCTAGCGATGCTGGTCAATTTCTGTGAATCCCGTAACTTTTGGGGGGGCATCCTTACAACTCTACTCTGTGCGCCCAATTTTCACGCCTATTCTGTACGACTACCTCTCGTACATAACCCAGTAAATTACCGTATTACATTTCATTAACTGTAGTCCCTTTAGGCAAGTAATCAACTTTTAAATTTCGACGCTATCCAAGAAAATGGCAGCCATATTCTTTGACGAGTGCTTTTCCACTTTGAATTTCTTCCTCACTGCTTGGGTTTCAGATCATAGTAACGAGTCCAGGGTGGCGATTGCCTATCGCATGGCATTTCTCTTTGGCATCGCATTACAGAGTAGCGCCCTAGGTTTTAAACTGTTGTAAACGGTCACTATGCGGTTGCAAATTTCGTTCAAATCACTCTGACACAACCCTGAGACCCTCTCGGCTACGGTCCAAATATAAGACGATTTCTAAGACATTGTGCTTAGTCAGTTCCCAATATGTTGGTCGGAAAAAAAGAAAACTTTTGGACAGTGATTGGCCAAAAAGAAATATTTTTAAGGCAATTCGAAAATTCCGGTTCAGACATAGTATTCTTTCGGTAAAAATCAAAAGCCCGCGCGGAAAATGTGGCAAGATAGAGCTAAGCAGAACGTGCAGCGTCTGCACACAAGTAAGTAAGGCTGCAAGTAGACGTCCGTCTTGGAGCTACCGGCTTGCTTTATATCAAGTTGTAGGCAGGAGTTGGAGTCCCTCCCCAAATACATTTGTCATTCCCTCCATCGAGCAAACTTAAAAATTCAGCCACCATTGCAATACGTTCTATAACGGACTAAGACTGATCGGTATCGAAACATGCTAAACTGTGGCACCACATAAGATAGAACTCTAGCAGATATAAAAAACTTCAAAACTAGACTAGGCGCTTCCTTAAGACTAGGATGAACAAAAAAGGTACAATCAGAGAGTTTGGCAAATCCAAATAAATTTGTTTGTTAAGGACTTTAACTGTTAAACAAACTACCCGAAGCTGGTGGTTTTGACGCTTATTGCGCTGCGCAAACAATCCGTTATACTAAGGGTTTTGTACACAGCTTTGCAAAAGGGTGAACCCGTAAGCATTTTCTACCCCATTTCGAAATCAGTTGAGAACGCGTCATGGCGCCAGTTCCTCTTAGCTTCTTCGTTGTCATGGGTTTAACTATTATGGTTACCAAATCAAATACCATTTTCAAACGCTGCAACTGTTTCCACAAAACTGCAGTTACCATTTAGTCGTGTTCGACGGTTGTACCACTTTGCTCTCGCTTATCCTTGCCGCTAATAAATAATGTCCAATCACTACTACAATGACCTTTGGCACCAGGCGCAGCACGAAGTTGATCTTTTAGCAATCGCCGATGAGCAGCAGGGACAGAATTTCGAGACTGCGCTCGCCGCTCTGGCTTCGGCCCTGCCGGATGTAGAAGCAGTGACCGACCCAAAAAAGCTTATTCAGTCTACTGTCTATGAGTTCTATTTACGCTATATCGGCATCGCTAATCGTCTGGAGGAAGTTTACGACAAAATGATACAACCACAGAAGCGACTCTTGGTGCGCAAGCTACTCGACGCGTGCTTGGGGCGCGTTATTGAGCTTAAACATGATCTGGTCAATATCGATTTAATGGAGTTCAATTACAACGACGCGGTTGTTATACGGCTGCAACTAACGCCCATGGATACTGAGCTGCATATACCGCGCTACTTTCTACGCGAACGACAACAAGAAATCGAGCAACGCAATCGTACCATGCACGAAATACTCATCAAGCTGGGTTGGTTAGAAGAGCATCCGAGTGAAGAGAAGCTAAGTGAAATCGAGGCTATACGTCTCTTGCAGATGCATGAGCGCGCGCGCCAGGGAAGGTTACGAGCGCATTTCATGAAAGAGATACGCATGCTGAAGGATAAGGGCAAGGCAGAGGAGAAAGGCAAGGAGCGCAGCGATATGGGTCTCTTGGCCGCCATGAAGATACAGAAGGTGTGGCGCGGCCATACCGCGCGCCGCATCACGCGCAGACGAAAGCAAGAAGAAATGATTTTGATCGGCATGGTGCCGCCTACCGCGGCGATGCTAAAGAGACGTGCCGAAAAGGAGGACAAGCTAAATAAGGTAGTTGTTAGTGGTAGTGAACTTATCACAGCTCAAGTTACCCTATATTTGTTTATTTGCTTTCACGTAGATTTACGAGCGTCGCTATGCAACACAAGCGGCCTACAAACAGAAACTGGAATCATCCGTAGTAGCTGTGCGCGCGGACATAAAGTCCAAGCAGGGTGCTACAATAACCGAGGACATAACCGATGAGTTACGCGCCTGGATCAAGGATTGTTACGAGAAAACGGGCAAATTGCCAGAATTTCCGAGCGAGGACCAAGGCGGTTCGCTGCATATCTTCAGTCGGCCAGGTATGATATGTTTATCTTTCTGCAACCTCAACAGGCGTTTAGTGGAGATCCAATTTCTAATTTTCATTTTATTAATTTTTAGGCACTGAAAGCGAGCTGAGCCGCTCTTCAGCGCGCTCCTCAAAGGAGTCGCGCAAGACCAAGGACAAATCAAAATCGCCAGCGCGTAGCGGGGACTTGAACGTTTTGGATAACCAGGCGGAAGGGGAAAATTTTCAACCTGGCCAAACTGTGCTTCTCGCTGATATCAAAACGGCAATTGAAGAGTAAGTCGCGCATGGAAAAAAAACACGGTTATCACAAACGAGATCCTAAACAGACTGAGTTTGTCTAAGGAAAAAAGAAATGCTTACTTTTTTAGTCTTAATTAATTAATTATTTAGATTTTTTATTAGACGTATTAGACGTAGACAGATATTGTCGGTCGTATGGAAAAGTAGCTTATGTCGAAATGCTGGCTTTAGTATAAATCGGCATTCGCAGCATACGATTGCGAATAACTTACTGGCGCTGAGCCATTGAACAACTTTTGGCAAATAAACGTGCAAGAAATAGTTCCGATAGTCAATATTCTTATTAAATTCCATCAAAAAAACCTTGTCATTCAAAGAATAAAGGGAATGCCGCATTATACTAAGCCTTTCGACATAAGCTACTTTTGCATACAAACACAGACATCTGCATATCCACCTATATCTAGATTCAATGAAGTCTGGCGTAACAAAGACGAAGCCGGCAACCTGGCTCAAGCGCAGTACGATGACATGATATACAATGAAAAATATCTGGAGGTAGAGCACGAGTGTCGACGCGCCGTGGACGAATTAATGCGTCAAGAGCTGGAATTGTTGCAGGTAAAAAAGCCATAAAATTAGCTTTTTCAGCAGCTTTTTACTTCATGCTTATCCTTTAGTCCGCCATCGGCAAAAAGATCAAGAAGAGTAGCAAGAAAACACGCCGATCCGGTAAGAAAAGCAAGAAGAAGAAAGAAAAAGATCTTACACCCGATCGTACAACTGAATCACTCTACGAGGAGCTTGTCACCAATGGCATTATACGCAAGTATCCAGAAGTGCGTCTAAGTCAATATATTGGCGACAAGGCGTTGAGCGAACGTTCTGGCACTAATCCATCGGCTGGTGACATCCGTCAGCTTCTCATCGAGTACTGCATTTTACCACTCGGCTCTGAAGCCATACGTAATTCATGCCCACTTATACGCTCAATACTGCTCGCCGGTCCGCGTGGTTCGGGCAAAAAGGCCTTGCTGCACGCTATTTGCACTGAAGTGGGCGCTGTACTATTTGACCTAACACCTGCTAATATTGTTGGAAAATATCCGGGGAAATCTGGTCTCATAATGCTTATACATTTGGTTTCCAAAGTATCGCGTCTTCTGCAGCCTGCAGTCATATATATGGGCGATGCAGAGCGACCATTTATGAAGAAGGTGCCGAAGACAGATCGCACTGATCCGAAACGCTTGAAGAAAGATTTACCACGACTGATTAAGAATATAGCGCCGGAGGACCGTGTCCTCTTCATAGGAACTTCCAACTTACCCTGGGAAGCGGATCAAAAACTTTTTCAGCAAACTTATAATCGCTTCATTTATATACCCAGACCGGATTATGGCGTACGATCGAGCGCATGGAAAGCATTGGCTAAGTATGTACAAGCGCGTATTTGACTTGTTAATAAGGATATGTATGTATATATGTAGGTATTACTTGTTTTTTTCTGAATTTCAGTGAATATACTGGTGGCTTGTCCAATTTGGACTACAGTGTAATGGCGAAAATTTCTGATGGCTACACTATCGGCTCTATTGATTCGTGTTTGAAAGAAGTATTGACATGTAAGCGTAAGCTACAGCTGCGGACACAGCCATTGACTCATGCAGAGCTTATAAACGCATTAAGGTACATAATCAAACACTTATGAAACCACTGAACCATTTGTTCCGCGATGCCTACGCATATTTTATTCCTTGACTTGTTAACTTATTCAAAATTTGTGCTACCTACTTTATTTCAGCACTCGAGATCCGGTTTATCGCGAGGAGGAAGAAGCATTTGATTCCTGGTGGTCTAAAACGCCACTCGGACGAAGGTATGAACGTGCACTAGAAATGGAGGAGGAAGCGCGTTTGGAAGAAGAGGAGAAAAATGCCAAGCAGAGCAGTAACGGCAAGAAAAAGTAAAGGAGAATTTGAGAAACTCCAAACACACTAATAAGGCATCATATTTATACAGAGATGTATTGACTTGTAACGCTGCAAATATTTACGAATAAATACATTGAAAAATTTTTGTCTACCTTCACTTAAGCTTAAACACGAATTCCTTATTACCGCTCTTGCAAATAATTTCTTGAATAAATAAACTAAATGCTTTGCTTTCACCCAATGACACATTGATTGCTGATTTCAATGTGTCCAGATTTTCATTCAAAACTGAGACCTTATCGCCTAGACACCACAGAAAACTGATGTGGAACGATGGGTCCTACGAAAAGAAAATGCTATTACTAATTATCGGCGCATTTGAACAATGACTTACTTCATAGAAGCGTTGTAACCTGTATTCTGTCATTACACCGTCCACTTTCGTCATGAGCTGATGCATTTTATCAAAGTGCATCTCATCCACTTTAAATGCTATAAAAGTGCGGGTTCGCTCTTCATTCGTGTAGATGTGTAAGCGCCTCAAGCTAATGGAAAAGCTTTTTGGAAATTAAATTGCATTAGAATGTGTTATTTCCAATTTTTCATATAGAATGCCTATTAGTTACCTGGCGGTGACTTCCAGCTTATTCCGCAAGGACTCAACAAATGAATCAATGTGATGATATTGCAACACAACAGTTCGACTCAAACTTATGTGCAAATCTTCTATTGTGTGTAAATCGTGCAGCACATCGGCCAATGCTTCTTTGCTTACTTCCTGCACATCTTCCAACTGCTCTGAATGTGCTAGTCAAATTACAAAGTAATTAAATTCTATGGTACTGTACATTCCTGAATACCTGCTATGTACACATACGTCGCCCAATTGCCACGTTCGTGTTTGAAACTACGCACTCGTCCATCGTGCTCTGCTGGATCATCTAAGTGGTCTGCACTTGTTGTTAATGCCGCCCGTTTTGCGCCCAATAATGAAAGCGCATCTGGCAAAGTTCTGTGGAGAGCAAGACATATAAATACATATAAACAAAATAAAACCAATTTCACTGTAAACATACCTCTTCAGCGCTGGGCGTTCACGAATTCTCGTAACTATTGGCGTTGGCTCTGCGATTTTACCTGGCAATAACGCTGGATTGGTGTCGCATTTGTCCGATTCATCATTGCTATCATCAGAGGAACAACTACTACCATAATTCACTAAAGCCATAGTATTGAGCGAATCCTGAAACAAATCGTTAAAGCTTCTTTTATCTAGCGTAGTCGCCTTTAGAGCGCGGATGTATACTTACTTTGGATTTCAATTTAGCATGTTGAATACTTACGTTCCGCTGGAATTTTGCTGTTGGATATTTTTTACTTGAAAATTTTAAACGAACGTACCTTTTACAAATAATTAATTATTTCTTGAATAATTGAACTGCATGCCGATTTGTTTTGTTTACGAAATAGTAGCGCAAAAGGGAAACAAGAATATTATGTTTTTCCCCAACTGTTTTCCAGCACTGATTTTACAAAATTCGCTCACTTTCACTAGTATCTCTCTAAATTTTGATCAAAATCAGCTGATTGCGGTCCGTTCATAACCTAGTGAAATTTGCAGTGCTCATTCATTCATTCACATGCAATTGCAATTCGTGTTTTAATTTGTTAATTTCGAAGTTAATAATTATCAAATTTTTATATATATACCTTCCAATTGTAAATACATTTCCGGCAAAGTGGCGTGTATAAATCAAATTGAAATATGCATTTAGGTGGTGTTTTATATGTCTATAAAGGAGAATGGGGTCTGCCGTCCATCGACTTCGATTGCCTACGAGCGTTGGTAAGAAAAATTACAGCGGAGCTGATCAGACATATGTATCTTTCAAAGAAGAAAAAGTTGCATCATACTGAACGTTTATTAGTGACATTGCGCTAAATTTTAAAGCATATGTATCTCTTTTATCAAATTGATTTTTGGTATGAGTACAAATTGTTTTGCATATTACCAAACTATGATCTATATACATGCATATTTACATTTATTAATAAACGGTTTTTATTTTTTTATTCAGTGTCTGGTTAAATTTACGCGCTGCCCTCTACAAATCGACACGAATGCCAATCCCATGCGCTCTAGCACGGGGAAACTACCTTACCTCCAAATTGGCAATAAAAGATTCTGTGGATACAGACAAATCAAGAAAGTGCTAGACAAAGAGGTGAGTAGACAGTTCATAAGACTGTTAAGTAGCTGTGTACATGAACATTTAGTGGCAGGATAGACTGCCTGGCGCCAAAACAATTCCGAAACGAAGTTGTGTGCCAATAACACTTGAATGTTTTCCTGCATATTTTAATACAATTCACAAAGTTATAACAGAAGCAATTTATTATAAATAAATAAGTTTACCTTGCCAATATACTATACATACTTATGTATGTACATATATGAATATGTATACCAAGATATATGCATGAGCGTTCTTAACTTTTAATAAGGCAACCTCTGTATCGCGATTTCATTTTAAGTACGCACGTTCAATGATCCCTAAAAGCTGCTGACTTTTTTACTCTTGTTGGATTGCTAATAATAGAAGTACACACATTCCGTTTAAAATAAGTTGCACTGTTTACAGTAAAATCCTGTTAAGTCGCACCAATCAAAAATATAAATCGGCATTAAATTGAAATGTTACTAAATTGCGTATTATATACATATTTATTATTTAATTACAGGGTTATCCAGTCGATGCTCATCTACAAGAAGAACACAAACTACTTTCACCCGCATATGCCAATTGGGTATTCACTAATCTTCATTCATACTATCATTATTTTATGTATGGCGAACCAAACAACTTCGATACCACACGCAGTCTATATGCAAAACGTACAACGTTCCCGTTTAATTTCTTCTACCCAAGCAGTTATCAGCGGGAGGCGTGTGACATTGTCATGGTAATGGGCGGTTTTGATCCGCGTGATAAGCTCGAAAATCATGACCGTGACTATGTAAGTGTTACATACATATATCGTTTTTTCTTTTCGTTAGATAAAAGATAAAACTTTCTTTTTTTAAATCTATATTTTCAAAGCTCACCACGAATGCCAAAAAATGTGTCAATCTCTTATCAAAAAAGTTGGGGAGAAAAGTATGGTTCTTTGGCGATTTCTTCAGTGAATTCGATGCTATTGTTTATTCGTACTTAGCTATTCTTTTTAAAGTAACACTGCCCAATAATCCACTACAAAATCACATAAAAGGCTGTCAGAACTTAGTGAATTTCATCAATCGTATAACAAAAGACATCTTCAGAAATGAGGGTTTCAATTCACTCAAAACCCTAAGAAGTCAGTCATCCAATGACCCATTACTAACAGCTACTGAGCGACATTTCTTGGAGTCTGAGAAGAAGACAAAAATCTTGGCTGCAATTGGCGCCGTCGTTGCAATGGGTACTTTTGCTGCTTGGCGTGGTGTCTACAAACAGGTTTGTTAATTGATAATTATAAAACATGCATGCATATTTAATCAGATGCATTTTTAACTAATATTGCAATGTATAGTCATCGCAATCATATAGCCCACCGACCGATTTGGATCCATTTTAAAAGAATATATAATTTAAAATGCCTTGCATGTAATAAATTAAGAATTTTCACTTCATCAATCAATATTTGTTTTTAACTATTCGTTAAGTTTTGGGAATAGTTATAAAATTGGAAGGTAATGAATAGTAATTATAAAGTTAACTATACAATTATAAACGTCAAAATATGCATATATGTATGTACACTCCCAATTATTTGAATAGCACACCCTTTTGATCCTCAGTATGTACATATGTACAGTGTTCATTTTTCATTTTGTTTGTTTAATATTCACTAATTTTTAAAAAACTTAAAAAAAAGGAGCAGATTATCAATTCGTCGGAATATTTTTGCACTTTGGACCAAGTTAACCGACATACATATATAATTCTTTTTTTTTTTTGTAAAGAAAAGGCGGTACCTCAGAGGTGGTCCCATGCTAATTTGGTTTAGATCCGTTCATTGGATCATGAAGAAATAATTTTTTTTTTTTTTTTTTTTTATAAAAATGTAGCATATTCTACGTGTAAATTCGGTTTAAAAATTTTATAGAAATTTAAAAAACATGTCAACAAACCTACGTACCCGAAATTTTTTTTAAATATTATTAACTTATGCACTGCAGGTCACTAGCCTAACACTCCCCCTTGTTGATGTTTTTTAAATTTGTATAAAATTTTAAAATCGGATTCACACGTACTACGTGCTACATTTTTATAAAAAATTAATGAATATTAAACAAACAAAAGGAGACTGTACATGCTGAGGATCAAACGGGCGTGCTATTCAAATGACTGGGAGTGTACATACATATGTAGAAGTGCTAATATGTTTTTGCTTATTGAAAAGCAAATAACATGAAAGTTACCTCTTCAGAGAATATTTCTACGTTTACACCTCACAACCACCAAATCCTCTTTTCAAATGCCTATTGTGTGTTTTTCGACATTTTATTTATTTTTAGTTCTCCAGTTCGAGACGTTATTACAATGATTTGGTGTATGAAGATGATGAAGCGTTAGAAGACGATGAAATGGATTAACTACCAAAAAAGAAAAAGGACGTCCATCTTTCGTAAAAGAACAAAGCGTGGAACGTTCGGATGCTTTGAAAATAATATTCTTAGTTAGAAATATACAAGGAGCTCATTATGCCGAAAATCCAAGACAAAGGTTCCAGTCTACAGCTAGAAGCTAGTTTAAGCATCATTAGGATTTCGTTTATCCAAAGGAAAAAAAAATTATAAAAGCATAAATAAATAATTTGGAAATTAAGACAAAGCTTTGAAAAAACTGTGGATGTAAGAATTTGAAAAATTAATTACAAGGATGTTTCACGGTGTTTCCAACCGATTTTACGCAGAATAAAAAACACAATTTAATTTGTATAAAAAAAAAATGTATTAAGACGCTACAGTTATTTGAAGACATGATTCAAGCATTTATGCATATCGTCGTTTAAAGTACAAAACCGCGTATCGTCATTCTGCAAAACCGCATAACTGAAATTTGCTGCCAAAAATTGGATATGCTCACACAAGCTCTTGGCTCAATCCTTATCCATTCGTCCAGAAATATACTAGCCAGAATTTCGATTGCTTTATAACAAAGAGAACCATTTTGAAATATGAGTATTTTTACTCTCTAGAAAATAAATACGCGGGTTTGTACTTTAAACGACGATATATGTACATAAACGCATACCTTAAAATTAACTAAATTTCTTAGTAGCAAAAGGTTAGATTTCAGTTATGTAAATATGCTAACAAAAGATGAACTTAATATAATTATAGTTTAAGTTTTAAGAGCATCTTGGAGCTTTCTTCTAGCCGCATTAACCCGATCCTCTTGGCGCCGTATATCGTCTTCTGACACTAGAACAGCTTGCATTAGTGGTTGTTCTGGATTCAAAAATGCCGGAGCATTTTTATTCATCTCAGTCTTTGTGGAGGCTTGTCCCATAACAGGCACGTTGAGCACATGCAATGCGGTAGCCAACGATTGCAGTACAGTCTGCTCACTAACATTTGGACCAATGGTGCGTATACTTTTTGGCAAAACGATATCTTCGAATTCTTCGCCGGTAGGATGACATGCGCGCAAACCCTCTAATCGTTTCTCCCAGAACATTTGCTTTGGTTTCTCCTGGCCACTTGTCTGTTTGGTGTTATCATTTCGAACCTTTGTATGCTCATGATTACGTACTACAGTTACTGGTTGTTTAAAAATTGACGCGGTCTGACGTATAGGCGGCACCAGTGAAGCGTCTGTGCGTGGGGCGCGACTATGACAGAAATATGTAAAAGGATATGGTTAATTATAAAGGTGGTACGGTATAGTTTTAGGAAACATCTTAACACATAAATGGCCAATAAATGCTCATCGATGAGACAAAACTATGTGCATGCAAGTGAGAAAAGCACCAAAAGTCTGGAAAAAATAAAATACAACACAGACAGATGTGGTAATTTAGCACTTGGCTGGACAGACGTATTTCGGTGTAACATTGATAGCCAATAAATGCCAATTTATCATAATTTTTCGCCATTTTCCAATTTAGTTTTCGTTTTTTTTTTTATCTAGCCATAATCTGTCATCTTATGCTGCAGTTGTTTCAATTGAAGATGTCATATTTACCAGAACAAAAGCAAATCAAGAGCATGCAACAGCATTATGATTACCGTAATTACATATGTACATATGTACTAGATTTTTCCTCTATTTTTAACAATAACTTGAACACGTTAATATTTTTGTATATTCGTCATCAAATCAAATAAAAACAAAAGATTAATTTTGCCATTCTACCTGAATTCTAATTGCTGACGAGAACTCGCAGCCGATGTAGTTGCAACGCCAGATGCGCTTGACGGGGCACAGCTGCTACTAATGGCAGTCGTATGTATGCCTTGTATACCATGGGTCTGTGATTGATTCTGAGTTTGTGATTGGGATTGGGATTGCGCCTTGTATCTGCGCTTTAATGCATTTAGCGTATTTGATGTGGTTGTTGAAGTTGGTGGTTGTAGTATGTTGGCATTTGTAGTACTAGGTAATTGTGAAGAAGATGAGGAGGAACACACGTATAGGGATGTAGTGCTACTAGCACTGCAGTGTGGGGGTGGTGGTGGCATTGATGTACTGCCACTACCACTACCACTACTGCTACTATTTGTTACACTCGAACAACGGAATAACGAAATCGATGGCGGTGGCAAGTGGCGCACGAATTTGCCGCTCTGAAAATCGAACGCACCAATGTCGATCGCATCACCAAGGTAACGCGCCAACTGTGGCTTACTTTCGATTTTCTTTCCGGTTGGGCTGGACGCCAGCGAAATAATTAGATAGTTTAAGCAGGGACATAGTGGTAATTTGTGGGAATATGCGAAATACGTGCAGGATTTGTGTTCATTTAAATTTTTAGTGTATCAGTTGAACGCATTTTTTGTGTTAGTGTGAGGGCGCAGAGGGACAGTGCGTGCGGCGTACAAGTGAATATGAGCGGTAAGGTAAGGGTGTTGGGAGATGGAAGTACATGACAAATTAGATACAATACATTATTTTAGACTATTTTTTTACTTAATTTGATGCTATATAATTATTAAGCGTTACCTGTAGTAGTATACATCAACTTTACCAGCCGATATACCAGACTTACGGAGCACTTCTTCCCGCTGCCATCCTTTCGGCAACGAATTGCAATCAACACGCTTACGTTCAATTGTTATGCTGGAATTCATTGCAATTCGAACGTTTTTAATGAGCGAAACTATATTTTTCTAGGCTGGTCAACCACTCAAGAAAGCGTCTGCGAAAAATTTGTTGAAGTTGTCAAAGTTTTTTTTTAATTTTTGTGTTTTGCTCTCTATGGTTAAATACACAGAGCGAAAATCGGGTGAAGGTGGCTGTTCTTGCGGAACACAGAGTGTCTCTTGTACAAAGCAATTTTTGTTTATGAGGCTAAGCGCACAGTGGAGCGGCGAGCAAAAAGACGAACATAGCAACGAGCCTAGCGCCCAAGGCCTTTCAATTATCATTTTTGTTACTCGACAGGTATTTTCTCATTTCGCAGAACTCTTTAGAGTAATTGTAATTGGAATTGTAATTTATTGCAGTCAAATGAAACAGACGTTCCTAACTGGCCGTCTCCACAGGATAAAATTTATTGCTGCCCAGCTGTCAACAGCGTGATGTTTGTATCAAGTGTACTATGTACGTACGTTTTTTGCACCTTGAAGGAAAACTGAGCATTTGGATCACCTGTTCCTGAAATTTGCATTAAATTTGAATGCGGGAGCAACTACATTACTGTCATTTCCAAAGTTGCCACTTTACAAGTGAATTCAAACTAAAGGATTTTATTAAAATAATATTAATCGAACGGGGTCTTGCACTATGGATTCAATTTTAGTATGGCTGTCTACAAAATAATCCATGACTTAACTTGAAAAGACGATTCCCATTCAACGGAACGAAAGAGTATAAAATTCCATCCTTTGGTTGAATTCTTCATAAACTTGGCATTTTTAATATAAAGTAGCTTAACAGAGAACTTAACAGTGGCAACACTGACCATTTCTAGTGAAAACAAAATCAAATTCACTTTATTTTTATTTTCTAGCATTTCTCCTTCGAAAAGATCTTGGAAAAACGTCTTAATAATCAACAATTTTTCATAAATATTATAATATTAATGACGCTTCTGTCTGCACTCATTTACAACAGTCGGAAGTGAAGTAATTGATAACAGGGAAAGCTCAACTTTCTAAATTCAAAGGAGAGTGGTTTTACAGCAATTTCACTTCCTTTGCACTAATCGCAAAGCGTTTAGAACGGGTAAGAGTATTGCAATTATTTCTACTGTGTTTATATTAACAATGGGAAAATATTGTTTGATATACATTCTAGTTATTATGGAGTTTACATTGGAAATATGGTTGTGGATAACGATTGCCGTTTTGGCGCATGTTGGTGTGTACGTGTTCGTGATGCGTAAGCGACCAAAAATGCTGGTTGGTCGTCATGTGGTTGTTACGGGTGGTTCACGCGGTATTGGACTTTGCCTGGCTGTGGAATGCGCAATGAAGGGAGCCAATGTAACCGTGATTGCACGCGATGAAAAACTACTGAGTAAGTTTTTGTAAGAACTATAGCATTCACTATATATGTATGTTTGTACAATGTTATAAAAAATAAGCAAGTTAATTAATCACTATTATGTTTAAAAGTTAAACTAACTAATTAAAAAAACGTCGTTCATTGGTACCATATGAGTGGTATCTTAACGTATTGGCTGCTTCAAAAATAGTTTTACAATTCTTATCTTATCTTTCTGTTTAGGTGGTGCTGTGGCGTTAATGGAAGTCATACGTCAAGTTCCTGAACAAAAATTTCAGTACCGTTGCTTAGATATTGCCTCTAATTATGACGAGGTCGCAAATGCTCTAGCTGAAATGGAAAAAGCGTTTGGAGATATCTATATGTTAGTCAATTGCGCTGGTATGGCGATTTGCGGCGTATACGAGGATGTATCTGTAGAGGATGCGCACAAGCTAATGGATGTAAATTACTGGGGAAGTTACAATTGCACACGCTATGTATTGCCAAAAATGAAGCAAGCGCGCGAAGGTATCATTGTGTTCACCTCATCGCTGGCAGCTCTGTTTGGCATTTATGGCTATGGACCTTATACCGCCTCAAAATACGCTGTGCGTGGCATGGCCGAGACGATCGCAATGGAAACGCGTCATCTGGGTATATTAGTCACACTAGCATTGCCAGCGGACACTAAAACGTCTGGTTTTGAAAACGAACAGAAAACCAAACCAAAGGAAACACAAATTATATCCGGTGGCGGAGGCTTGGCCGAACCGCAGCAAGTGGCAAAATGTATTCTTCACGATGCTTTGGTAAATTATAAATAAATAAGTTTTTAGTTTCATTCGATAAATTTCTCCTTTTTGTAGCGAGGTAATTTTATATCGATTTTGGGTGCTGAAAGCTGGTTCCTTACTCTACTAGGAGGTGGACTCTTCCGTTGGGGCGGTTTCTTTCAAAACATTATACATGCCCTTTTATTGGGTCCACTGCGAATTGTTGGGTGCTTTTTGCATTTGCATTTCGAACGGATCATCAAGAATTGTGCAAAAGAAAAGAAGGAATGATGGGGG
>NW_023459125.1:0-44089 GCF_013731165.1 Rhagoletis pomonella | reverse complement strand
AAAAAACGATTATTTTTCATCATAAAATTAAACATCACAAACTTCGATTACATTTGACCAAAAAAAAAAATAAAATGAAAATTTAAGGTTTATTTTTTATCGAAAAAATTTAAATAAAAAATAATGATCTTGCAAGGATCTAAAGATATATATCTTGGTATTTAATGGCTAATTTCGGTCCCTGTTTTTAAAAATCAAATAAGAGGTCAAATGTAATTAAGATGGCTTTAATTTATAAATAGGTATGTATGTACTTATAAACATATAAATATTCGTTGAAATTAATAAGATACAAATTTATATTACCAAAAAAAAAACGTGGCAACCCTTATCGAAAATATCCATATTGAGTTTTTTTAGTTAAGTTTTGTAGAATCTAAACTAAAGGGCAACCTTGCGCTAATATCCTAAGTGTTTACCAATATAGGGTAGTATAAAGCTAAGTACGGACTTTTTAAGAAAACGGACAAGAAATAAATTGCTATTATTTCGTATGTGTGCTGTTGTCTCACGTTTTCCTTCCTAAATATTGGAACCGGGCATATCGTCGGCGATACCGCAAAACGGTCTACTTTGTTTTGGCTGATGAAAATTAACTATTGCCAGAAACGATCAAATACAGATAGAAGATCAATAAAGCACCAGAGGTAATAAGTGACTTACATCGTTTTCAAGTATCACCGACGATATATTTTTGTTGAAAACAAAGGTGCCTTGTACTCTTCACAACCAAACTTTAGCAAACCATAGCAGAAGTTTCTTAAGAAATTCGTAGTGCATAAGAAAGTTTGGCTCAATAAATTTTTCTTGATAATGTCTTGAGCGTTTATTTTTTGTCGAACTAAAGAAAGGTTTACAAATAATAACATAAAAACAGATTTAGTTTTTATTAAACCGTAACTTCACTTGCATTTCTGTTTGGATACAAAAATTTAAAACCAATGGCTTTTCTCTACGGGAAGGCATTAGAGTTATTGAAGAGATTAAAATTAATTTAGGCCTCTCGCTCCCTTCCCTTTCGTTCCGACAAAAATTACGTACGAAAGGATGTAGTAAAATTTTATTTTGACAAACAAAAACAAAAACATAAAAACATAAAAACATGAAATCATGAGATCATTACAACGTACACCAGCAAAACAAAACAATTTATCACAACTAAAGCATAGAGAATTTTTCACAATGCATGTACCTTTTTTGTTCCTTATAAAAATACAGTTTATACTAAATACATCAGAAAAGATTAAAATAAAATTTCTAAACTTTGTGCAAAACTCTGGAAAATGCACAAAATTTGCATACAAATTCGCAACTTTCTATTCAGACTTTTTTTATAAAAATTTTGAAAATGAAGTTTTGCAGCCCATACAAATCTAGTTGATTTTTGGTATTGTTTTTACTAAGAGTTTCTTCCATACGAACTATGTTCGACATTTTTTTTTGTATGCAGAAAATAAATAATTGCAAAAAATCAATGAAATTTTCTGGTAACTTCAGACTTGCACTTTACTAATTGGCTCAAAAGCTACATTTTCAATATTTTTCTAAAAGATCTGATTAGAAATTGTGATCAGATGAAAGAGTCTCCGAGCCAATAATTTTGTACGGCACGGTATTTATAAGTATGTAATTCTAAACCGGGACATGCCGGGAAAACTGGGACATCTGGCAGCCCTATTCATGAAGGGCTTCAGGCTGTCACACAGTATCGTAGACGGAACCTTGGTACGCCTTGCTGTTATTAAGTCGCCTTATTGCTTCTCTCACCTCGTCTTGGTCGAGTAGAGCTTCGTCCCTATACATTGGTTCGGGTTCTCCTTCCTCAAACGCGTTGCCTGTGTCACCATTCATAAGCGTTGAGAGTGTTCCTTCCATATCTCAAGTGTACTCTGGACATCTGGATCCAGATTTCCATCTTATCCTCGCTGGAGCTGGCAGCGGTCTTAAAACCATTTGATTGCTGCCTGGTAGAATTTTTAGGCCGTATTCCTGTCAGCTATTATCTCAAGCTCTTCGCACTCACGCCTTTCTGCTGCTTCTCTTTTCTTTCTCTTGAAAAGGCGTTTCTCTTTCCTCCGTTTTCCCGCGTATCGCTCAATTATCGCGCGTTTCGCCATTTCTACAGGGTATATTTGTATGGGCGCCGTCTCATGACTGCTGTAGTGGATCTCACATGCTGCAAATTTTTTGCTTTCATGCCCCGTCCATCGCATTGCCTGAACTGCGGTGTTGTCTAGCCTGGGTATTTTCCTATGACATCCAGTAGTTGGATAGAAGCACGTTTCTTTGTTTTTACGATAAGGGTCGCAAGCCCAGCGCACAACCCATTGCAGCGAGGGGTGGTTTTCTAAACCAAATACACGTTTATATAGCGAATACAGACGCCTGCTTGCAGTCCCACCTACTGGTGAACAGACCTCAGTAAGCCATTAAACCAAATAAGTCGGAGTGGCCACACCGCCCCAGGGCTCCACTCAAATTGGTTACCGCATCTCGCACATGGGTTGCCCACGTCACCCAGAGTGCGCGAACGTGGACACAACGAGTCGGGATTGAGTATAGCGGGCCCACTGTAACATTGCACTCCAAGTGTACGTATATTAGGGTGGTCATTAAAATCAAACCACGACGATTCTTTTCAGTCTCACGGTTAAGTCATGTCGCTCAGGCGGCAAAGTACAGATGCCTCTATAGCACAGCTGGGCAGCGTCTGCCCGGCGGGCGACTGCGCGTCATATTCATATTAAATGTTTGGACTATCGTTGGTCTAGTTACAAAACTACTATACCTACGACTATATTTTTCGAGCAATTGGACCAATCTTTCCCTCAGGGGACTTGTTCGCACGCACACAGTGACATCAATTAGCACGCACCCTACAAAAATGCAAAAAATGGAAAATGTCATGATTTTCGATTCATACGAAAACAAGAATACGCCCCAATATTTTTTTTCTTCTCATACCAAAAATCGATAATCCACCATAATCAAAGATATCACTTCAATCGGGAAGAAATTTATATGTGACATATTCAACTATGGCAGGATTTTAGGTATTTAAATGAAAAAAATAATAATTTAAATTTTTTGAGTCTCCATAGAGGAATCTGAACTTTTGCCCCTGTGCGACACGCCTTAACCGTCTCCAATCGGGACCAATATTTATTATATGTGATATCTTTGACTATAGTAGCATCGATGTAGGGGTTAAGGATTAGGAAATTTGATGTAATAATTTGCTTCCTGCATTTAAGGACCACCCTAATGTATATACAAGAATTGCTCGTTTAAAGTATGTACATATGTATGTAATACGATTTTGTTGTAGTTGAAATTTATTTATTCAATCATACTTGCGTTCTTATGGTCGGTCCTTTATTCGCTCATTTTAATGTTATTGAAAAATTAAATATATCCATTAACTTTTTATTTTACTTTATGTATGTAAAAATCGTAATTGAAAAAAGTGAAATACTTTTGAATGTTTTCAGACAAATTTTTCATAACTGTAAAGAAACCAACCGAACCCTTTTCAACGCCAACCTTTGAATGAACTTTTAAAAATCAACAAAACTGGTTTGGTCAGTTAATAAGCTGATTGTAGTGGCCTTTGTGTACTTTCTAAGAGAAACAGCACAGAAAACAAAAAAAAATTATCAAAAATTCGCCTTTCTCATCTGCACCCAACCTCCACTAAATTAATACACTACTAAATAAATATATGTGTGTGTATGAATGTATTAACGCGCACCTCAATACAAGTAGTTGTCTCAGAAGAGGTCGTCAATGGCGCATTTTACCTGCGTTTGTGCGTCAAATGGGCAAGATCAGCGTTCAGTCTACTTCTTAAACTGCTTTCGAATACAAGACTTTTACGGAGGCGCTGTATTTAAATTTGATTTTTTTCGCAAATTACGCCTATATTAAGTTCTTAAGTTGCAGGAATCATTGCAGTTTCCAATAAAGATGAAAATGAATCGAAATTAAACGAAAAAAAATATTCTATTGAACTACATTGAGCATGCTTTTGCAAAAGCTATATTGCAGTGAAACGCTGTGCTTGCTTTTTGCCACCTACTACGCCTTTGTTGTGCCATGCATATGCGCAGCTCCCAATTTGCTGACCAGTTATTTGCCTGCTTCCATGCAAGCGCTCGCCTACTACATCGACTATCTGCAATATGAGCCACTATCGACCACCACCGTCGAACCACCGTTTAGTGTGAGTGATGACGAATTGACTAGTGTCTTCAACGCCTCACCTACGCCAACGCCAACGCCTAACGTTCCTAACGTCAGCGTGTTGTCTACACCTCGACCATCATCATGGCTTTCACCGTCCTCCAGTGCTCCTGTGTCCACTACTAAACCACCAACAAACGTCAGTACTCCAGCGTCTGGTTGGTGGCAACCACCCGTTTGGTGGCATCCCACCACAACCACCACTACGGCCAAGCCTGTGGAGCCGCCAACGCCCTCGCACAAACCCGGACTTTTCGCACCGTTAATATCGCCGCTTATCAAGCCGCTACCGAAGCAGCGCATGGGCTATGAGCTTTTCGATGAGATTGGCGACAATACAGACGGTTTTGATAAGTTAACGCTGGCGCTGATACGCGACATACAAACGGAGACAGAGCACGATGAATTCACCAACGACGTTGAGTCATTGGACAACTTCTTACGCCTCTACGACGACAATTACGGTCGCGCCACATTCGATAGCGACAATGCGTTGGATCGTTGGTCGAGTACGTCGACGGCGGGGAAAAAGCGCGTGCCGCCCACCAAACCGTATGTGGAGTTCTTACTTGTTTACGATTTATTGAAGCGAGATGCTAAGGCGGCTAACCTCAGCAAATACGAGGGTTACTCCGAGCAGCTGTTGATGGATCTACATGAATTGTCTAGTGCATCGGCGGAGCGCCAATTGTATACGCTTTTCAAGCGCATGATAGATCGCGGTGATGTGCAACGTAGCGACGTAGTATCGCGCATACAGGGTATAATGAAGGATCTTGCCAATCCGAATAGTGCTACCGTGAAGGCGTTGCGATATATTCCGGCCATGCCATTTGTGCCTTGAATCCTAAATGTGTACAATATTTACAAATATTTAATGGTTAAGAAATATGTATGTATGTATGTATATAAATAAATGCACATGTGCAAGTTGATTTATTGCATTCAGAAAATAAATCTCAAGAAATATGTGAATACGTGGGCTTCTTGGTATTTTTGCCTTTAGTACGCTCTATTTGGCTACTTCTGGTATCGCAGTCCTAACTGTCGTTGGCAAACTACTTGGTGGAAAAAAAAGTTAATGCTTCTATTATTTTTAGTCAAACAATTTTTCACCTCGCCCCACAATTCGATTCTTTAACAATTACATAAGTACATACATAAAATATAGACGAATAAAGAAGTACGCGAAAATTCGAAACGAGAATTTATTTATAATTTTCTCAATGATGGTTATTTTTGATATTGTTTTAAGTCATCTCAAACACATCTTTTTACATAGAAATTAATGAAAAGGTAATTTTTCTCCGCTAACCGTGTTCATCAGCATAATATTGTTATAATTTTGGAAGTACTTGGTGTTGGAATCTGAAACTTCCTTAGATATTTACACAAGTATACAAAACTGTCTTAAAACAAAAATAAAAAATTCAAATTTTATAACAAAACTTGTTCATTTGAAAAAAACAAAACACCCTATCGATTCCCATAAAAATGGGTTTTAAAATCTTTAGTTTTGTTTGCAATGTGTAAGTATGTATTAAGAAGCGTTTTTAAACTTAAATTCTTATGAATAGCTTTGTATTTTGTTGTGTGAATTATTTCAAATCGATAGATACACAAACGTCAAATATAGCGAGTTTAATAATGATTTTCTAAAAATTTGGTATGTATCACGGTATGATGCTTTAATTCGGCGGAGCAAACGGAGCGCCGCGACTATTTAGTTTAGCGCGCTCTGAATCCGGCTTTAATGATTTCTATAGGTGAACTTTTTTGGTAAACAAGCGACAAAAGAATACTCAACTCGGGTAAAATTTCCTTTTAGCTGCTTAAGCAACCCTTTTGGTATCGCACGTGAATGGCCCCATGTGAATGTATGTAAAAGACTTCATCTGCCTGCGTGAAATTTCGTCCAAGAAAAACATTAATTTATAAGTGGCATATTCCATTTCAACAAGGCCGATTGAGGCGACCTCTTCTTCAGCATTATTGAAAAGTCGAAAAGAAAAACAGGAAAATGGACGTCCAATGTTCGGCCGAAACATTTCTGTAAGAGAAAATTAGTGAGAGCGGATATCATAAAGTCACATAGCAGGCAGTCAAAAAGCATATAAAAAAAAACGAATGGCGTTTTCTTCTCTACCGGAAAAGCAGGGACGTGAACCGGATGAAAAATTTGTTTGGATCGGTTCAGCGGTTCCAACCGTTTTTGCACTTTTGGATTGGTTTGTCAAAGCGGGGTTTCGGTTCGGTTCAACGGTTCGAAAAACAAAACAAGTTTAAGTGTCAAGTGTCAAGTGCAACAACGCGCAAGGTTAAGAGTCAAGTGTCTGTCAAATGAGATGGGTTGCCTTTACATTTGATATTGTCACATGGTAAACAAACATGATGGGTATTACCATGTTTACCAAAAAGAAAAAAAGTGCGTACATTTATCTATTGAAAATTGGTTGAAACGAACCTTTCAATCTTTATAGAAAGTGGTTCGGTTTTCGGTTCGGATCAAACATTTGTGGAAAATTTCGGTTCGGTTAATGGTTCAGTTAATTAATAGAAAAGAGCGGTTTTCCGGTTCAAAACCGGTTCGGTTCAAATCCGGTTCACGTCCCTGCGGAAAAGGTTACCTTCTCATGAAAAGGTAACATTTTTTGTAGAAACTAAAACACCATAAAATTCCAAAAATTCAACTTTGTTTATTTACGAAATCATATGTTGACGTGAGGTATAATTTTTTTGGCAAACATTTTTCCCGAACAAAATGAACGTCTCTCTTGATTTGAACTGTCACTTTGCTCTTTCAATTTTTAACTGATGAGTAATTTTTTGGCGTTATGGAATGCCTAATTGTAAAAATTCTAAATTGATATTTTGTTTAAAAAAAAACTTGCACTGCTTGATTATAAACTCGTTTATTATAAACTTGATTAAGAGCGGTTTACACGTGACGACCTTAGGGCAACTTTAAGTCGAATTCATAAACCTTTCATTAAATTTTAGTGCAATAAAATGCAAGTTTCATGTTTTTTTTTTTTTTGTTGGCGGTACTAGGCATTTTTACTCATACCTTATATATGGAAGAAAATGCGTGTCACCGTCAACAAAAAATTTCCAAAAATCAACGTTATTTTCTAGTCACTTAAGACGTGCACTTTATTATACCAAAATCTGATAATTTTTGTAAAAATTTGAAATGTGGATTTAAATGGTGTTTGTTATGTAATAAGCTAGACTTTTATAAAAAAAAATACATATCGTCGCCGAAAATGCAAATGGGCGTAATAAACATAGTCATTGAAATGTAAAAAGTCGTGACAAATAATTTTTTTTTTTTTCATAAAGCGATGAAATGCATCATATCAATCAAAAAGTGAATTTTGAATTTTTCATTAGCTAAGCCCTTTTTGCATTTCAGCGACGATGTGTGTTACGTTGTTTTTGCATTTAAGGTGACATAATATATAACAGCCTTCCTACATTCAGTAATTTTCCTTGACTATACAGTTGAAACTAAAGCAAAGCAGCTTGTCTAGATGTTGCAAATATCGCCCCAAAGCGAAAATGTCATTCCTTTCCCTATAAAATTTCTGCATTCATTAAAATGTGTATACATATTTATGTATGTATATATGTATGTACATATGTACATATGTGCAGAATCCGTTCAGCCAGGCAAACGCGTCGAAAGCAACACCTCGCATTGCCTTTTATGTGCTATCGCGTCACCTACTTTCCACAGAAAGCGTTAAACAGGATGACGCAGAAAATAACAAAATATTTATTTAAAAGGACATTTTTTTTTTTTTTTTTTTACTTTTCTTCTTATATCGTGCTTGCGTGTGTTAAATACGACAGCTTTTCTTTTATGCAAATGGGTCATAAAGGTTTTAGTACCAAGCATGTTTTGCAATTGCAAATATGTTTATATTAAACGAGCTTAATATTTACAACTTTAAAATCCGTATTTTGCATGAAAAGGGAATATTTTAAATTTAGAATTTGGTAAAGTTTGTTTAATGTACGTTATTTGATATGAAAAAGTTAAGGCTGGATTAATTTACCTGGGCTGGGCTTTACATATCGAGGGCTTATATTCAATACCCTCTATCTGCACTTTTCACAAAAACGAGATCCTGATATAAAAATCCACCTAAGATTTAACTATTATCGGTAATGTTAATGCTGACCTTGTATAACGCTTGACAGAAGAATTTACTATACAATTGCAAAGTCAGAATCAACATCAGTGATGACAGGTAAGTCCCAGATGGGTTCTAACATCACAAAGTAGTTTTTGTTAAAGTTGCAGATAGACGATATTGAATATGAGCCTTCGATATACTGGAAGAACATTAATAAAACAAAAATGGTCGTCTTCTCTTCTTTTATTTTGTTTAAAAAAGTCATAATGATATTTGCCAATCGTTTTAAATAAGTAGGGAATTCGTCTTTCATGGACCTTTTTTACTTTGCTTAACAACTCGAACTAAAATGTGGTTACTCTTTGAGCAAAGTAGAGAAGTCTGATTGAATGCTTGCGATTTAAGACTGTGGAAAAAACAACAGTCCAACGTTTTAAAAAATATCGAAGTTCAATATCCTCGTTTCGATTTGAAATAAGCTGCTTTGACTGCAATTCGTTCTTGAACTAGAAAACCAAACCCTCATAGTCTTCACATTTTGGTGCATAAAGAATGTACACGAAAAAAACTGGTCGCCCATAACCAAGCATAGCTCGGTTAATCATAACATTAAAATAAAAATCGGTAGACACTTAAAAAGCTGGAAGCATTTTCCACCTTACTGCATCATTTCTTTTTAGTAACAAAAATCAGTGTAGAAACGAGGACCAAGAAAGAAATCGATCGCGAGTTAATATTGCGCAAAAAGCTGGAAAATCCCAGCATGTTCCATAACGACATCGCAAAAAAGCTAAAATTTCCAAAGTCTACCGTTACTTATGTGCTTAAAAAATACAATAAATGTTTATCTTTAAAAAGGAACCCTGGTAGTGGCAGAAAAAAAGGATTTGCTTGCGAAATTAAGGCAAATGAAGTGTTATCTGCTTTTAAGAAAAATCCTGGACTTTCGGTAAGAGATGTCGGCAAAAAATTAAACATGTCGTCTTCGTATATACAAAAAGTATGCAAAACAGCAGGACTTCGTTCTTACAAAGTGAATGCAGCACCTAATCGCAACGGTAAGCAAAATTTGTTGGCGAAACAACGTGCTCGGAAATTGTACGACAGTCTCATACAAAAATTTGGCTGTATTGTTATGGATGACGAATCGTACGTAAAAGCCGATTTTAAACAAATCCGGGGCCGCGATTTTCACACTGCAAATAAAAGAGGCAATGTTGCAGATAAATATAAAAACAAAAAGTTTGATAAATTTCCCAAAAAGTTTCTCATTTGGCAGGCAATTTGCCAATGCGGCTTCAAAAGTGATCCTTTTGTAAGCACTGGTACAATTAACCAAGAAATTTATGTTAAGGAGTGTCTGCAAAAGCGACTTTTACCTCTTATACGGCTTCATAAAGATCCAGTGCTTTTTTGGCCTGATCTCGCGATATGTCATTACGGAAAAATGGCTTTAGGATGGTAACATAGAAACAAAGTGTATTTTGTAGCAAAAGAGGTGAAACCACCTAATTGTCCAGAGCATCGGCCGATCGAAACCTACTGGGCCGTTATGAAATCCAAACTTCTTAAGACCCACAAAGCTGTAAAAAACGCACAACAATTCAAAAATAAATGGCAGCTGGTTTCCAAGGAAATCACTGAAACTTCTGTGCAATGGCTAATGAAGGACATAAAGTCAAAATTCCGATCGTTTGCTTATTACAAGGAGAATTAACTCTTTTTTTAACGAATTTCAATAAAACTAAGTTTAGATGTAAATATATGTAAATATCGTTGAATTCCATTAATATATTTATGTTTTAGAACGTTTTAACTGTGACCAGTTTTTTTCGTGTACATTCTTTATAATAATTCATACTAACATACATACATTTTTGCACGTAATTGACTTTTGCCTTTGATTAAAATCAAAAATTCGTTCATAAACACCCTGCAGTATTACGGCTTTAAAGTAGGGTAGTGGCAAAAATGCTGCTGGGGTTGTTTGCATTGTTAATATATCCTTATACAAATGTGTATGAAAATCTGTATATTTAGTTAGTCTATACAAGTAGTTTTACTGCAGCAAAGTTTACTGCTGTCTGTGTGCTACCGTCAACAGCAATGGTATGGTCTTCGTGGGTGCGTCAAATGGTGTCATATGTCAAGCAAAGCTGTGGGTGTTATTGCAATAATTTACATTTACATTATTAAAGCTGCAATGCGAATGAGTTTTATATGTACATACATATGTATCTACAACACTTGGTTACTCTTAAAAGACAGTTAGTCATATGTTTGTATATACGTATATATGTATATACACATATTCGTTTATAACTTAGCTGGTTTACAAGCAAAATAAATTTTCTTTCTGAAGAGTTCTTCGTACGTGCGCAGAACAGTTTTTTGCATTCTTGATCATCACTACTACCATCACCGTCACCATTTTACTACTTAGACTGCATGGAATGATGCATTTACCTCCGCGCATTTCAGCACACAAAAGCAACAATAACTGGTGCAAGTACACAATTGCTTTGTTATTGTTTACAAGAAGCAACTTGACAGAAATTTTGACTTTCGCCAGCGAGAATAATGTCTTCTGCTGTGACGCATCTTGGGTTTTGAGCGTTTTTTACTTGGCTGATGTCAAATGAGCCCAAACGCGAAAAAAATTATGCACGCAAAATGTTTTCACCTCGCAAATTTGCACTGTGTACGTTTTTTCATATTTCATCAGCGATTGACAGGAGTTATTTGGTTTTTACAGGTCTCTGCTGCAATAATTTCTGGCTCCTTTTTTTTGCACCTTCTTCGAATTCTATGCATTCTTCCAACCGTGGAATATTGTTACCACCTTTTTAATATGTGATACTTCAACAGTTTTCTGAGAAAATCCATTGCTGAATTGCTGAATACCTTGACATCTTTGCCAATGTACCAAAAATCGCGACCAGGTATCTATTAAAAGTGTTAAAGGTTTTTGGTAATTAAAAATTTGCTGTTAAAAAAATCCTCGGGAGGCTTGTGACGGGCAACGGGTCCATTCTGCGATGATAGCAAAAATTTTATAGCCGGTAAAAAAGGTCAGATTTTTAGTTTTTGTTAATACAAATTTTGGGTTACAAAATCATCGATAACTTGCGAATAGACCTGTTAATGACAAGTGGAATGGCAAAATAAATTCTGCAAAACCTTTCCGCATTTTTTTTTCTTGAGTACAATAACTTTTGAGCTTTTAGGGTTAATTCACCTTTAACCATACCAAATAGAGACAATTTCAATTAACTCAAAACCGGCTATAAGATAACTGCATATGAATTCTGGTTTGTTTCTTAAGTCTTTTGTTTTTACTTCAATGACTTTCGAGAGACTGAACTAAGAATCTTCAAAAGCAGTTTTATAATTACAAGCTTTTTCAAGCACGGAAGCGTGAAATTATGAAATTATTTATTTAAAAAAGTCTTTCTGAAAATATTGAGTCTGTATAACTTTAAAATAGCTTTGAAATGCCTAGAATAAAGTTTGAGAAACAGGCATCCGAGGTTATTTTTTCTTTTTTAATTGAAACAAATTTTAATTTTAAGATTTTATTGATTTAACAAGAAAAAAAATTTATTTTTTTTTCTTTTTTTTCTAATACATTTGTTTTAAAAAGAAAAAAAATGTTATTTTATTTATTTTGTAGAAACTTGGTTTACTATTTTTCTTTTTTTAATTGTTTTCTCGCTTTTTTAATTTCATTGCTTTAACAAGAAAAAATTTTTTTTTCTTTTTTAATTTTTAGGATCTTTATTTTTTTATTTAATTTTCATCTAATTATTAGATTTTATTGTTTAAATAAAATACATGCACATGCATTTTTTTTCCTTTTTAATTAATCCTTTTTTAATTTTTAGTTTCTATTATCTTAAAAAGAAAAAAATATATATATTTTTTATTTAATTAACTTTTTAGGAAACTTATTGCTACAAGACAAACAGAATAACGCAAGAGTGCTCCTCGTTAACATATTTTTTCAATAAGTCTTTTGAAATACAGAAAATAGCTTTCAATATAGTTGCCAAAATTGACAATAGCCTTACGAAAGACTTGTTGAAAGACAGTTGCCGAAATTGCCCTGTTGGTTGTTGTTGTTGTAGCGGCTACAACAACCCCGCCCAGATCGGTTGGTATCTCAGTCGTTGTCGTCAAGTTCCACTAACGGCAACCCTAGGAAGCGTGCAGCTTCTGCGGGGTTTGCCCATAAGGACAAGGTCGTTAGGGATGTCGGGTTTGCCGGGCATGCGAAGAGATGTTTCGAGTCATGTGGGGTCTCTCCGCATGCCGGACATTCATTAGGCACATCCTCATTCAGCCTACTCAGGTAGGAGTTTGCCCTGTTGGTGTTAATTAGCGATTGTAAAATTTTAGTAATTTTCTTTTCACTTAAAAGCGGTCAAACTCAAAGAATTTGTGAGAGTAATTTCTGGAGCACAGATACATCTTGCATTTAAAGTGACTTTCTAAAGTGATTTTTTTCCGAAAGTCGATATTAAATTCCGAAAACGACTCGAAAATTTTATTTCCGAAAACCTAACAAAGTACCACGACTAACCGCAATTTAACTGAAAATGCAGAACCAGCAAATTGGTGCTTGAAAGATCTGCCAAGATATAACCCCTTAACATCAATCTCGTTGCACTTTGAAAATAGGGTTAAAAACGTGTATATGTATATATTCAAGATCCCAATTTAATGTAGTACGAGATCATATTTAGCAAACGCATATTTATTTAAAAATTTCGAATTCAGAATTTCAGAAATATTGCAGTTCAAGCCCTCTGTCTCCAGTTAAAATCAAAAAGATGCCACTAAATTTTTGCCTTCACACTTTCAGAAGCACTCTGCTCTGGAAAAAGTATCAAGAGATGAAAGCAAACAAGAACAACAATAAAACAAAAACATTAAATAAACATGGGAGATGAAGCTTGCGTGCAGCAAAATGGAGAAAAATTGGCAAATGTAAGAGTAAATAAAAACAAGACAAAATGCAATGAAAGGTCGGTCCCCGCGTGTAAACATGTAACTATGTATGCACATGTATTCTTGGTAAATGAAATGAGAAAATTCTCAAACGTGTGCAGCTACATTTGTGCGTATGTATGTACATACATACATACATATGGATATATTGGGTCATTTGCAAAGTATCTGCAGATTTTTATCACTTGATGGCCATACATAATATGGCAACACTAACAAAATTGCATTAAGCTAACGTGAGTTGAAAAGGTGACATTTCAGGCTACATTTCTAGTGACGACATTTTTGTAATTCGTCACTCGAACAAAAAATTATATCGATTTGAAAATGAGTAAAATATTTGAAGAAATACGAAGCGTACGATGAGAATGCTGTAAGTGAATGAAGTGAATGCTGGAATTCCGTTGTGGAAATTTTGATGTCAAAGATGCACGTCGCTCATGGATTGAATACGAGAATAAGCAACACAAGTGATCATGGTCATACACTGATGACCCTCCGCAAATGATTGCAAAGCCTGGATTGGCGGCAAATAAGGTTATATTGAGTGTTTGAAGGGACTAAACGGGAATTGTCCAATAGGAATGAGCTGTTACATCGGGGCCAAATGTTTAAGAAAAAGCGACCACAAGTGGCCACACTAACTCGGAACAAATTGAGGAAACTTGATTGGGAAGTTTTAATGCATCCACAGTATGGCCTCGGCAAAAATCTCTTGATGATAAAAAATTGGCCGACCGAAGAGCCGAGAGCATAAACCACCGAAGTCCTACACCGATGGAATTATGAAGCTACCCGAAAAAGGGCAGAAGGTCGGAGATAGCAATAGCAATAAACTCAATTTTTGTACAGTTGAAGTGAGCTCAAGCTCAAGAAATTGTAAATTGTGTTAAAAAATGTACCCCAAAATCCGCGGAGACTTTTCATATGTTCCAATTTGTACAATAGTACATTTTTGTTTTCCTCGGGTGCCCGTAGTCATGTCTTGCTTGCTCAAGCCTCATTATCTTGCTTTGCCTTTTGTTTCTTGCCCCACAACACTATATACATACATATGTGTATGTATGTATGTCAGCACACATGAGAGCAAAAAATGTTCTCAACGCACTCATTTCGCTCACTACAGCCGGATACATCACCGCCATCAACTCACCACCACAAATTGGGCCACTATACTGCGCCACCCGCCGCCTCCTAAAACTCGTTATGAATTTGCTTGGTGCACAACAAGCAACAGCACAACATTGCCTCTAAAATCGACTTGGGTGTTGACGTTTTCCTCAGTCGACTCTTTGTGGACGCACGCATCACCGAACACGCTACATGACTTTGTTGGCTGTTGGGCAACAACAATATACTAAATGTGTAAATGGCAATCGTTTCACAGCAGCTATCGCTCCGGAACGGTATGGTGGCAACGCGTCACTTGTACTATTTCCTTGCAGTTGCTCGTATTATCGGTGCGAGCGAATGAACAAGACAGCCAACGAGAGGCAGTTCAGCCGTCGAGCAGGCAAGCAGCGCGAACCAGTCATTTTTTCGATGCAAGAGGCAATGGACGGTCGAATCGGATTAGTGAATCTGTGCGTACGGATGCGTTCGCTATAGGAAAAAAGAAAATTGTGGTGGTGAGAAGAGTAGTGTGTGAAAAACCATTAACAGAATTTTCTCTTGTGAAAAAATGTGAAAATATTCTTCTTGCCGTGTTGTAACCAATCTTACGCATTCACAAATCCATATGTATAAGAAAGAGTACCTGTGTTAAAAGCCTTCTTGCACCAGTTGGGGCTTGAAATTTTATGACAGTATGTTATGCTGCCAGTCGCACGAAATTAAAATGCTCAAAGTACCTATATTGAAGATACAAAGAAAAAAGCATACATATATTATATTATTGCTAATTTATCATCAAATGTTACAGTGATATGTGTTTGCCTTTCTGCTCGATTTGACTTTTCCTCATGTGAATCGTGATCGTTCGTTCATTAATTATTGATTTCTTCGGGAGCTCTTGAAAAAAAAGAAAATACAAAGAATTAAAGGCGAATAGCAAATAGATTGCGACAGAAAGTATATCAGCGCAAACATCGTTCCAGTAAAATTTTGTTGTTCTGCTGGTCACTGCCGCAGTCCCAGTTGTACTCTTATGTGTATGCGCTTATAACGGGTGATTTTTTAAGAGCTTGATAACTTTTTTTTAAAAAAAACGCATAAAATTTGCAAAATCTCATCGGTTCTTTATTTGAAACGTTAGATTGGTCCATGACATTTACTTTTTGAAGATAATTTCATTTAAATGTTGACCGCGGCTGCGTCTTAGGTGGTCCATTCGGAAAGTCCAATTTTGGGCAACTTTTTCGAGCATTTCGGCCGGAATAGCCCGAATTTCTTCGGAAATGTTGTCTTCCAAAGCTGGAATAGTTGCTGGCTTATTTCTGTAGACTTTAGACTTGACGTAGCCCCACAAAAAATAGTCTAAAGGCGTCAAATCGCATGATCTTGGTGGCCAACTTACCGGTCCATTTCTTGAGATGAATTGTTCTCCGAAGTTTTCCCTCAAAATGGCCATAGAATCGCGAGCTGTGTGGCATGTAGCGCCATCTTGTTGAAACCACATGTCAACCAAGTTCAGTTCTTCCATTTTTGGCAACAAAAAGTTTGTTAGCATCGAACGATAGCGATCGCCATTCACCGTAACGTTGCGTCCAACAGCATCTTTGAAAAAATACGGTCCAATGATTCCACCAGCGTACAAACCACACCAAACAGTGCATTTTTTCGGGATGCATGGGCAGTTCTTGAACGGCTTCTGGTTGCTCTTCACTCCAAATGCGGCAATTTTGCTTATTTACGAAGCCATTCAACCAGAAATGAGCCTCATCGCTGAACAAAATTTGTCGATAAAAAAGCGGATTTTCTGCCAACTTTTCTAGGGCCCATTCACTGAAAATTCGACGTTGTGGCAGATCGTTCGGCTTCAGTTCTTGCACGAGCTGTATTTTATACGGTTTTACACCAAGATCTTTGCGTAAAATCTTCCATGTGGTCGAATAACACAAACCCAATTGCTGCGAACGGCGACGAATCGACATTTCACGGTCTTCAGCAACACTCTCAGAAACAGACGCAATATTCTCTTCTGTACGCACTGTACGCATTCGTGTGGTTGGTTTAATGTCCAATAAAGTAAACTGAGTGCGAAACTTGGTCACAATCGCATTAATTGTTTGCTCACTTGGTCGATTATGTAGACCATAAATCGGACGTAAAGCGCGAAACACATTTCGAACCGAACACTGATTTTGGTAATAAAATTCAATGATTTGCAAGCGTTGCTCGTTAGTAAGTCTATTCATGATGAAATTTCAAAGCATACTGAGCATCTTTCTCTTTGACACCATGTCTGAAATCCCACGTGATCTGTCAAATACTAATGCATGAAAATCCTAACCTCAAAAAAATCACCCGTTATTTGTGCGTCCAAACACAGCCACTTGGTGGTTCGTAAATCAACGTTTTTGTTTGTTGGCTTGGGCAAGCAATAAATGTATTTGCTCAAATATTAATACATAAAAATTTAAGTTAAGAAAATAAAATTAACTAAATCTTAATTTAATATATAAAAATACTCGATTATTATTGTGATCGTGAAAAAATTTAGTGGTGAAGTGAAAACTATACGTCAAAAAGTTGTGGTATTAGCACCAACAACAACAATTGCTGTAATTTCGTTTAACACCTGGGCAACTTAACTTGGTCTTAAGAAAATGGAGAATCTGCAGAATTTTGCACGTACGCCGCAATTTCTGCGCAAAGTCATCTCCGAAGCGAGAAGGTATTTATGCCATTCAAGAAAAATTAATGTAAATGCAAATATCGCGCATTTACTAAAAGACTGTCGCAACTCAAAATAAGTAATTTTTGAGATAATTTTTCAGAATTATTGCTTATACATACATATCATACTTTATATATGCGGTAAAAAATCCATACGAAAATATTTTTTAGTTTTCTCATAAGAAGTGAATATGCATTGTGACAAAGAGTCTTTTAGAAAATGAGTTATATTTGCATTTAATTATATGTATTGCTATTATAACGCATCAGTGACAGCAGTAAACCCTCGAGAACGGGGCACGGACATTTAGTACTGAACTTTTTCATTACAAAATGTGAAATGTGAAGATATGTACATATGTATATGTATGTAGATAATTTCAGCTGTCCTGGAAACACCAATTTTCACTTTTCTAATTTTTTCAGAGTATTCTAGGCTGGCGCCTTACATAGTAGAACATACTACAAGCTTAAATAGAAAGTCGGAAGGCTACTTTTGAACTTTTAAATACAATTCTGTAGGATATTATCTAATCTAATAGCCTATTTCCACCAAAGGCTTAACTGCAGTTAAGAGTTCAGATAAGTTCTAAGAATTTTAACATGAGGTGATCGGCAATCGGTTTATTTATTTCTTAATTTTTGCTTTTTTCCTTTTGTTTGCTTCTACTTAGTAGGTGGAATTACCCCCTTCGAGTTGTAATCTCCTTTTTCTAATAGGCATAAACTGCAGTTAAGGCTTGGTGGAAATCAACTATAAGTCTTCTTAACATTATTAAATAGTTCTTGAGTTTAGACTATAGCATTATTCGAAGCGTCTAAATTCGAGATACATACATATTTCATACCTTGCAGGGTCCACACAGCGCAAAAAGGCTTTTAGTTTAATTCAAAGTCGGTAATTCGAACTGATGGAATAACGAATCGTTTCTTTTATCATGAAATCTTAGCTTGAAAACACATCGGCCCAGTATTTTTTTTTTTTTATAAAAGAATAGTCTATTGTTTCTTATGGCGCAGCATATATGTACATACCTAAGCAAACGAAACAAAACAAATACATATTTCATTAAGAGATCCAGTCCACTTTTTTAGACTAGTGATCTACGTAATAACAGTAGATAAAAAATTTAAGCGAGTAGGTTTTGAGATACACATACATATATGATATAAGTGGGCGGTGCCACCCGCATTTTCCCAGAATTTTATGAAAAACCAATTTTTGTGCTAAAGACTAATTTTGAATATTTTTATATTGATGAATTCCTTAGCCACACTGCTCAATAAATCTGAAAGTCCGGTACATACACACACACACATATAACTTCAAGGGCGTATTTAAGAAAAGTTGCCTAACTTCGACAATTTTTATGCGGTAGCAATAAGTGAGGTATCAGTTTATTTGAAAATAGATTTAATTTAGAAAGTAGTACATATTTTGAAAGTGTGGAAATAAGCGATTGTCAAAATCTAAAAAATGAAGAAAATATAAATATTTTGATATTTTGACCAATTAAAAATCCCAACAATCCAAGTCTGACAACAGACTACAACACACCACGTGTTCGATTCAAAAACTGATAAATCTACAAAACCGTATTTTCTGACCTAAACTGACAAGTCGCGCGACCTCTAAATAATATAATAATATTTCTCATAGAAAGAAAGAAAATTGGAGGAAAACTGGGCACCCTAATGTACATACATGCATACTTATGTAAGAACACCACCTACTCAAGTCAAAGGCCAACATTTTATGTGCACAAGAGCAAGTAACTGCAGCTAAAAACTAGTACATAGATATTTATTAAATGCACAGAGTACTTGTGGCCACACAAGTAGGACATATTTCTAAAAGGTTTCTAGTTCACAATTCTTATCAGCATTTCTAAGTGAGTGGCATAATTTCGGTTTTGAGACTTTTTTTTTAATAATCACATAAAAGCATCAACACATTTTCACTTACATATTAACACATTATAAAGCGCATAGTGTTGCTGTAGGATGTTACGATTAATTGAGACGGGATTTAGTTTCTAGTTTAATACACACAAGCCTGACCGTATGTGTATGATAAGCATACATATATTCTGATATGTATGTATGTATATAGTATGTAAACGTAATGTTCATCGTGTTTGCTTTTCATTCACTTTGCTAAATCTACGATGGTAAAATAATTGTACTATGTTGGGTGTAAGCTTAAAAGGGCATATACAAGCTCTTTTTCATGGCTTTTTGTTTTATAATTGATGTATTTACATATAAACATTCAAGTATTCTACACTTTTTAATGGCGATATACTGGAATTTACATACTACTACATATTAATGTATGGTCGGTCGGCCGTTGTGGTGTTCAAGCCCTGGTCAAACAATATCGCAAAAAAAAAACCAAGAAAAAGGGTTTTTTCTTAGCAGCGGCCGCCCCTCGGCAGACAATGACAAACCTCCGAGTGTACTTCTGCCATGAAAACCCCTTTGAAATCGCAATCACTTTATTTTGAGATATTTTTTTTTTTTTTTTTTTAACATTAACCTTATAAAATATCCAGATAATTTGCATTTTTTTGTGAACTCAAAAGCACTTTTATATGTATGTGGTTTGCTGTCTTGTTCTTAGAGCGGGGCTTTTGATCGCGGAATGTGAAATGACGTAGAGTAAAATATATCGCCTTCCGCGCCAGTCGTTTGGAAATGCCAAGTGAAGCCCCAAGTCCTTCTCCATCTGATCTTTCTTTCAGAGCTGTGATTTTTGTACGACGAGAGAGGACTTTACTCCTCATTTCCCTACTCTGTCCAAAGTAGAACTTGTTAGCAAGAGTGATTCTCCGTTGGATTTCAAGGCTGACTGATATTTATATTGATGTTAATGTAGACTTAAGTCCCGTAAAAAGAATCATTCAAAATTGATTTCCCAAAATTTTAATTTTTACACATTCATGTTTCTGACAATAAAATGCTTCAAAAGTATTACCTGCATTGGTTTGATCCTTTTTTTTTCGTATGGTCGATGATAGAAATGATCGCTTAGTGGAGTGCGACAATTGACGAAGTTTATTGAACTCGTTGCAGCACTGTACAGTTGTAAAGGCATATAAAACAGGGAAGGACCGAAGCACTGGCCTCTCCGGCTGTGTGATATGAAACTTATGGATTATTTTATGCGACTATGTGCGATTGTCAATTAGGACCAGCTAGAGGCAAGGTTACACAGTGTTGCTTCCGCTGTTCGTGAAAGAGGTTGAGTCCTTACCAATTCTACCAACGCAAGGCTAACTATCTGCAGCTCATACGTTCAGGACGGGAGGAGTCCTCATCTCGTATGTCCCACCTATCCGAACAACGCATTATTATTAGGCGCGTAGTAAACAAGTTTAAAGTGTAATTCTTCTTTGCTAAGAGCGGACTTGTTGCTTACTTTCATACTTTGAGAAAATTTGCAAAATTTGGCCGAGAAGTTCTGTGTCGCTAAGAGCCGCTTAAAAGCTATCCCAGTTTTTTTAGTTATTTAATTGCCATTGAATTGTTTTAAACTCTGTTCTATTAAGATTTGTATGTATTTACTTACGTGTATGTTTAAGTTTACTTCAACATTGTACAATTTATGTACGCACTTCATAAATGCTCCACCTGACAAAATTGTAATTTTTTAGGCGGATCATTTGTTGATACTTGTCGTGGAAGATGTCCAACAGCTGTTTGGAAACAACTTCGACTTACACACAGCTAACAAGCAATCAGCATTGTGCCGCACGGTCCTGCTGCCCGGGAGGTAGTGCTTGCAGTGGAGCTGCAGGCGGTGGTAGCAACATAATGAGCTTTGCCTGGTTTCGTTTTCAACGCATCTATAAATTGTTGCTTCTTGTATTGCTGCTGCTTCTACTTTGGCCACTATTCGCTCAACGCAACTTGCGAAATCCTGCCAACGATGTGCCCACCACCGATGTCCATCGCAGCCGACCGCTGCTGAATGCTTACGAGGACTTTAGTTCGATGCGTGCCAGCGACTTGAAAATGCGTATAGAAGAGATGTTGCGCATAAAAAGTACGGTTTCGGTGGAATTGCGTGAATTGGAGTCGCGCCGACAAAAATTGCAAGCCGATATAGGCGGATACAACCAAAAAATTGAGGACTTGAAGCAAAATTTAATGCGTGAACAGACCGAGCTGGAACGTTTGAAAATCTCGGTACAGCAAGCGCAAGTGGCCCAACGTGAAGCCGTCCAACGCAACACACCCGACTTAGCTTTGCCTCGTACTTTATATCCCTATGTGTTGCCGCGCAAAATGCCTGCAATAACTGCAGCCGCAGCGTTGCCCTGCGAAATGCACAATTGCTTCGATCACTCGCGCTGTAGTCTCACGTCTGGTTTTCCTGTGTACCTATATGATCCAGACGCCTATAGCGTGTTGCGTACTGGTTACGATATCGATGGATTCTTGAAGACCACGATTAAACAAACTCTCGGCTATAATGCACACATTGTGCAGGAACCCAGACTGGCTTGTATATTCCTGGTGCTCGTTGGCGAAGCTATGTTGGAAAATGATTTGCTGAAGAACAATCGATATGCAGCTGAAGAGGAAGAACACAAAGCCGCCGTGCAATCACCTAAAAGTGATGACCTGCCCATTGACTTGGATAAACTTTACCGGTTGCCGTACTGGGGTGGCGATGGACGGAATCACGTTTTACTCAATTTGGCGCGTCGTGATTTGCATTCTACGCGCACAAACGCTTTTATCAATCAAAACACAATGCGTGCAATAGTTGTGCAGTCCACATTTGAATTGCTACAATTTCGCCCGAATTATGATATAGTTGTGCCACCAATTTTGGGGCCACCTGGCGGAGATGTCTGGCAGGAATGTGCGCTGATGGTGCCAGCGCGTCGCACATATCTGTTATCTTTTCAAGGCGAATTACGCCCAGCTGACAAAACAGTGCAGTCGCATCCGTTAGACGACTTTATTTTGGATCATCTGGCGGAGATGGCCAAAGGCGCCACTCAAGATAAATTCCTGTTGCAATTCACATGCATGCCAGCCACGGAGCAATCGGACAAAGTAGCTTTTGTGGATTGGGCACTTTGCGGTACGGACTCTTCGCGCAAATCCATACTCAAAGAGTCGACATTCGTGCTGATTCTTCCGCCATTGGAGAAAAGGATAAGCTCTACACTGATGTTAGCGCGCCTATATGAAGCGCTCAGGTCCGGCGCCATACCTGTCATACTCGGCGCTGACGAAGTTCGTCTGCCTTATGCAGAAACTATCGATTGGCGGCGACTAGCACTACTGCTGCCTAAAGCGCGCATTACCGAACTGCATTTCCTGTTGCGTGCCGTGCAGGATGCTGATCTCTTGCAAATGCGGCGTCAAGGTCGACTGATTTGGGAGCGCTATCTGAGTTCGGTGCAAGCTACGGTGGACACAATCATTGCCAGTTTGCGTGATCGTCTTGGCATACCACCGCGCCCAGTGTCACCGATTGTCGCACAAAGCGTGTTCAACAACACATTTATACCGCTCAAATCGGATCCGCCAGTTGGTTTAGATACAGAACCGGAGGAATCGTTGGGTCCCATCGAACCACCGTATCCCAGTCCTACATACAGGCGTAATTACACAATTTTACGTACGCAATCGAGTGAAGCTTGGAATGATTGGGTTGATCCGTTTTACATGTATCCACAACTACCTTTTGACCCTGTACTACCCGCAGACGCTAAATTCCTTGGATCCCACATGGGCTTTCGTCCGATCGGTAAAGGCAGTGGTGGCGCCGGAAAAGAGTTCAGCGAAGCACTAGGCGGCAACTATCCACGCGAACAATTCACTATCGTAATACTTACGTACGAGCGTGAGCAGGTACTTATGGATTCTCTTGGCCGCCTCTATGGCTTGCCATATTTGCACAAGGTCGTGGTAGTTTGGAATTCACCAAAGCCACCGCTAGATGACTTGCGTTGGCCCGACATTGGTGTGCCAGTGGCTGTGGTACGTGCACCGCGCAACTCGCTGAATAATCGTTTCCTACCCTTCGACGTTATCGAAACTGAGGCAGTGCTGTCGGTGGATGACGATGCACACTTGCGACACGATGAGATTTTATTCGGTTTCAGAGTTTGGCGTGAGCATCGTGATCGTGTTGTAGGCTTCCCGGGGCGATTTCTAGCCTGGGACTTGAACTCCAATCGCAATTGGAACTACAATTCCAATTACAGTTGCGAGCTGAGCATGGTGCTGACGGGTGCCGCATTCATACACAAATATTATATGTATTTGTACACATACCACTTGCCACAGGCGATACGAGACAAGGTGGATGAGTATATGAACTGTGAGGATATTGCCATGAATTTCTTGGTCTCGCACATAACACGTAAGCCGCCCGTAAAAGTGACGTCACGTTGGACTTTTCGCTGCCCCGGATGTCCGGTGTCGCTCAGCGAGGACGACACACATTTCCAAGAGCGCCATAAATGCATCAATTTCTTTGTGCAGGTTTTCGGCTACACACCACTATTGAATACACAATACCGCGCCGATTCAATACTCTTTAAAACGCGAATACCGCACGACAAGCAAAAATGTTTCAAATATATTTAAGCGCCGTTATTACGATAAGCGATATTAATGTATGTACATCCAAGTACATATGTATGTACATAATATGTATGTATGTATGTATGTATGTAGGCTTCTAGAAGCTATTTTTTATGCACTGAATTTAAGCTAAGCAGCATCCTACACTACGCTAACACTACATTTACAATGGTCAAGATTTATGTGTGTGTTGGTATGTGGATATACACACAGCCATATTTTGCTAATATATATGTATACAGTTTTTGAATTTAGTTCGTAAGCATAAAGTTACATTTTATTTTGTATTCTAGAAAAATAGTTTTGTGCAGTTCTATTCTTTAATCTAACTAAATATGTATGTGTATGTATACACAAGCAAAGTAAATGAGAAATACTACATATTTTTTGCATATCACTTCAAATTTAATGAAAACCTATTTTGCTCATTTAAATTTTTAAATCATTTTAAAATCGAAGATCCTTGCACTACATGCTTCGCCTAAATTTAACTAAATTTAAAGTTTTAATATCGTTTTCTAATAAGCGAGTGCATTACTTTAACTACAAATACGTAATAATGCATAGTCTTCTTCGAAACGCAAAAGGCCGTAACTAACCAAAAAAAAAAATCCAAAATTCACATTTTGATTGATTACTTCGGTCAATAGTAGTGGTTTTGATGCCAATGAGCTGTAATTATTATTTTCATATATATTGATTACATAAATAAAAACAATTTATACTTATTAAGATTTTGATTTGCACATAAATTTTGCTCAAAATCTGGATACATACACAGGAGTGCGATATTTTTACCAGTTTCAATGATCTTTATTTTGTTTGTTTAATGGTTGTTAATTTTTTTAATATAATAATTCCAAATTTCAGCTTTGTGCAAAAATTAAAAAATTAAAAAAAAATATTCACCAAAGACATGATAATATTAAAATCAATTTATTTATAGAAACGTACCGTTGATAAGACTTCCAAATGCGCACACCAAAGTATTGATTACAGCCAGAATAGAAAACTTAAGTTATTTTTCAAAGCTACGCGTAAGAAAAAAAATAAAAAAATTTGTCAATGCACATCTAATAACAAACCACTAACGATATCTCGTCACCAATTTTTTTTTGGTTTTTTTTGTGATTGTCGACCTGTTATGATGCATTTCATCGAATTACAAGTCACAACATTATTTTATTATTATAAATTTGTTAGTTACGGCTTTTTTCATGTCATGTGTCGATATGTAAATATGTATTTCGGACTCATTTGTTGTCACAAGAACTACTGCAACTATTTCTTCACTTCATACATCTTTAGCTCAGTGCTAAGTGGTGTGATAATACCGTTATATAACGGTAACTTTCAAAATTTCCTAATTAAAAAACCGACTCCTGTTTCTACAGCGTTTTCCTACAACAACTGTTCGGAAAGATTAAATTCTTGATGATAAGATGATTTATATACATACATACATATTTATTCTGAAAATCCTAAAAGCTTTTTACAATTCCGGTTCGGTCAATATTATTTATTATATAAAGATGTGACTTCCAATTTAGCGCATGCTTGGTAGAAAACGGTATCATATGCCATTAAATTCTTTCAAAAGTCGATTGATCGTGGTATGTAGTAAGTAAGTACATTGTATGTTTGTATGTGTATGTACATATGTACATATATGTAATGGAAGTGTTACCGAAATAATTAATTTATATGTTGTTTGTTTAATATAAAACAGTTTAATCTTTCCGTAATTTATTTTTATCGGATGGGCCTATAACAACAACTCTTATTAACTCATAATTAAAAAGCCTAGTGCTAATTTTATATACAGCTATGTGACTTATCTGAACTGTAAACCATTGTAAGTCTGATTAAATGCACGAATAAAGATTTAATGTAGATTACAAAATAAATAAAATAAAAAAGTGTCTAATTTATACAAAAGGTACACAGCTTAATTTTAGCCAAAGTTTTAGAGATATCAACTTGAGATTTGCCATGATTTTTAAGAAGAACATAAGGTTCATTATGGTTATGCATAACTACTTCCAACTAGTCTCAAAGAGGACTAGTTCCGAACTATCCCCAACAAAAAGACTAGTTACGGACAATTTTTTCCGGAGTAAAACCAAAAAAATTTTATGACATATGTATATAAATTAAGAAATATAGGTTAATAGGACCTTTTTTTTATACCAAAATGGCCGAACTATCTCAAAAAAGACTAGTGGGAGTATATTTTTTCTGGAGTTTTTCATTAGGGTTTTTCGTTTAGGCGTGAGAGTTTATTTTCTACTACGGACGACTAACTCCACAGGATTGCATTTTAGATCCTTTGGGCAAAAAATGGGCAAGGTTTTATTTTTAAGTCTCTTCCATGAGTATGTAAGCTCATCTTGTATGCTTTGTCATAGCCGAACTTATTATAAGTTATAGTCTATGAAGGATTAAAGATTTTTGAAATTCGTCTTACCTTTTAGCTGATTATAAAATAATTTTATTAAAATACTTTAGTGCAAACATAAGGGTCGTGTACACCCAAACTTTTTAGTGAAAAAAAAACTTTTTGGCCAAAAAAAAAACGCGCACAACTTCAATTTGATCACTCAAAGTTTGGTTATCGATCCAAACTACCAAATTTGTTTTTGCAGGCTGTTTAAAAGCACGCGTTTGATAGCTGTTATCAAACCTATGATATTTCTTTTATTCTCTTTTATGCGTATTTTCGTAACAATTGGGATATTTTCTAAGAAATTACAAAATATGATCGATTTTCAAGCATTTTTTTTTTTATATTTTAGCGTCCTAGATTGACTAAATGTAAATAGAGAAATGTTTTGGCTACTTTTCTTAATTTAAAAAATGTTCATTATTTTTTTTTTATGAAAGTATATATGTATGTTAATGTTTATATAAATCGAAATTTCAAACTTTGTAGAACATTTATAAAAATTCGAAGAATTTTAACAAATGTTGATGAAAATTTGAAATTTTTTAATCAAATTTGGCAGATTTTTTTTGATTAGGCCATTAAATTTTAGCATAATAAAATGCAAGTTTGAAGTAGCTTCGATTTAACGTTGATTTTTGGCAATTTTTGTTCGCGCATTTTCTTCCATCCAAAGTATTTTTTTTTTTGTATGGAGAAAATGAGCAACACCTCCCTCAATGCTGATTTGAAAATAAACGAAATTCTATACCTTTTCGAAATTATAACTGTCAACAGTGAGTGGATGCCGAGGCGCGGATGCGCTGACTGATTGTGTGACGACAGGATATACTTCGTTTGTTCCTCATTCCCCGCCAAACCCATTCGCTTTGTTTCCTTATCCGACTTGGAAAAGAGCAGACCTCGCGGTTTTTGTTAGTGAGATGATGTCGATGATATCGGCATACGCCAGCAATCGTACGATCTTGTATTATCTTCTCCAACATTAGATTAACGAATCAACTAAATGTCGAAAATCAGATGTTGGCGATAAAAGAGTACCTCTTCGGATTTTATCGAAATGATTTACCACTCCAACATGTTAATTGGCCCGCTTTGAATTAACCCATACAAAATAATATAATACAACAACAACTAACTGGAATAAATTCTCTAATCTAAAAGAATGGATCGGCCTATAGCTGCGTAATACAAGTCGGTTCAACATCCTCGTAGGTCCATTTAAAGGCTAATTTTCGGTGCGAATTGTATTCAACGCACCTAAAGAAAAATGTATTTTAAATTAATTGCATACTTTCAAAAACATCAGCAATCTAAACATGGACATATGTATGTATGTACATCTCTTGTGGTCAGCTAATTAAGTTAAATGACATTTTGACCAGTTTTGGCTATTTTCCCTAATAGCCCATTTCAACCAAGAGCTTAACTGCAGTTAAGAGTTCAGGTAAGTGCAAATAACGTTAACATACAGTGATCAGCAAAGTTTATTTCTTACTTCACTGCTTTTTTGGTTTCGATTGCTGTAATCTCACTTTTCCAATAGGCATAAACTGCAGTTAAGGCTTAGTGGAAACGAACTATAAAATTTGTACTTTAACCTACTAAAATTTAATGGGCTATAAAATTGTATAGATGTCTAAAATTTTCCAAAAAAAATTTTAATAATAAATATACAATTTTTGTTTATTTTAATTTTAATTTTTAAAGTCTGTTGAATTTTTTTTTAAGAAGTTTGAAATGTCGATTTATGTGGTGCCTGTTATGTAAAGTGCTAAACTTTTATTTTAAAATTAAAAACATTAAATAGACAAAAGGAAAGTTGCCAAAACTGGTCAAAATGTCACTTAACTTAATCAGCTGACCACAAGTGTATATAGGTACATCATCTTATACGCAGAAATTCAATGTTGTTCCGCACTGCTCTCATTTCATTCGCACATCCTATGACTCACGTGTTTATGCATTCGTCGTATTTAGTATGAAATATGGGCAGACCGACCAAAGGACAGACACACGTACTATGTATATGTAAATAAGCATATTTAATTGGCATCGAAATTTAAATTGAATGTGCAAGTATTCTATGACATATCGCTTTGTGTTTGAAGTGTATGAACAATGCTTTTAGCGGCGTTGATGATAAAGTAACCTTGGCATTGCGAAAACCATAGTACACAACAGATCGGCCTAACTTATTTACTATATTTAGTAAATATGTATTCTATAAGAGTACATTTTGTGTGTGTTGCATATTTGTATGCAAAAGTACATATGGGACCATGAAACCAGAGTAGAAAGAAGGTCTTGCTTATAACTAGGGCTCGGAATATCATGCAAATGCATGTTTTTATTGGGCATCTTCAAATGGAAATGGTTAAGTTATCTTTACGAATCATGAAATTTCCTTTAAAATTGCATTAAATTTTTGGTGCATATTTTGCAAAAATATCTGTTTTTGCATATTTATTGCATTTAAATTTAGTGCGAAATCTCTTACCTAAAACTTGTTCGCAAATATCCATCTGAATGGGGGATGGAATTTTGACCGCGTCAATTAAGGCCGCCTTCTTATTTGTTTGGCGGCCTAATTTCATTTTTTGGTCGCGGCCTAACTTCACTTGCCAAAATGAATTATTACCGCGCGGCCTTATTTCATTTTTGGATCGCGGTCTTAATACACGGAGCCCATCTGAATATCTTCTCGGATAGCCAATCGGCCATTAAGGATCTCTATTGTACCTCTGTTAGATCGCAACTAGTGGAGGTCTGTAGGAGAGAGCTGGCCTATGTCTCTGATCAATGCAAAATTATCCTAATATGGGTCCTGGAACATAGGGACATTTACGGAAACGAGACAGCGGACAAGGTGAATGTGTCCCGCTCAAAAATTACCGAAATTTATCAAGGCCAAGCTGAGGGGGAACTGTACCGCATCATACAGGATTACCCGGCAGTTGTGGGTATCCTACGACCCACTTAAAATCAAAACTCTCTCAAGAATGAGCAGAGAAGATACCTACAAACTTACTGCAGTGTGTACGGAGTACTTGCTCGTTTGGGTACATGCCGAAAGGGATTGGATTGCCCTTCAACAGGTTCTGTCGCAGTTGCGATGACTCTGATTCAAAAGAGACAGTCGAACACTTCCTGTACAAGTGTCCAGCCCTCGCAAGGATGAACCTGAAGACACTCGTCAAGCCATTCCTGCACAATGTTTTAGAGTGCAGCTGCCTCTCTCTGCATGACGTACAGAAATTCATTAAAGCTGCCAAATGGCTGTAGTTTGTACGAGTTGTGGAATCAAAATGGCAAACTTGCTAATTGTTTGTTACCGGCAATAAAATATTAGGAAAATACTTTTAACTGCATATTTTTCTTCTTTATAGCGCATATTTTTGAATTTTGAGTACACATTAAATGTTCATATTTTCGATGTTTCAGCGCATGAAATTCCGAGCCCTACTTAGAACTGAAGTAACCCACGTTTAATTTATTTATGATCTCATAGCTAGCAAAAGAAAGCTGTAATAATCGTTGATTATACATACATATTTTTTTCATATGTTTAATTTTTTTGTGGATAGGCTACTTTCATTCTCACGGCATGTACATCATATGTCCAATCTGCGAGTGTGTGTTCATCTGACTAAATGGCACTTAACTACAAGTACAACTATTCGTTTTCCACTATTCCCAGTTCAGTTCAAATGTAGCGATGTGATCATTGACCCAAAGTCGCCTGTACCAAAAGCGCTAAAGACTGTTGATCCATATCTAAAATGTACTCTTAACGTCTGTTACCACATTCCCATCCCAATATCTCAATGGCGGCTAGAGTTGGCACCATTCTTGTAGTCATTTGATTGCTGTATTTTCTTCTAATAGAATATTCCAGTCGCATTCGTGCTGAATCGGTAGTTCTTCGCACGACATTTTGCCTCTCTATTATTTTTTCAAGGCGTCTTCTCTACTCCCATCTCTGAAGGGCTGCAGGGTAAATAACTTTTTATGTTGCTCATTTATATTTTGAGGATGAAAAGGTGTTTACTTAAGCAGGATTGAGAGCCGGTTAAAAAATGTTTTCGGCTGGCCGTTGTGACTGCAGCTTTTCGACATCAAACTTTCTTTCATGGATTGAAGAGCCTCGCAAATCGAACCGCATTCCCCGCAAGAACCATACCCAATTGCATTCGAATGTTGTAAGACAAGGTCCATTTCTGGATAATTGTTTAATATTTTTTAGAGTAGTTTCTGCTATTCGAAAGGAAAGATTTTATAGTTTAAAACTACGTTAATCATTGATAATATATCCTCCCTATCCGAAGATGTCATACTCTGAGCGTAAGTAAGTCATCTTGTCAAATACTACATGTTTCTTTCCGAGAGAGTTTTTTCGAGTTAACTTTTCCTAAGGTATGCCACGTATTTTTGACGATAGTTAAAATCCAAGTCCAAGTCCAAAATTCTTATATATGGATCAAATATGTGCATATCTATCGTTCTTGATTGTAATTAGATTTTTTACTTTTTCTTGCAGATCATTTATCCGCAGCGACGATCACGATTCGAGTCACATCGACGAAGCCGATACAGAGCCCTACATCGATGAAATGGAGCTATCACATAGCTTGACGCTCAATGAGGAGGCGTTTAAACAATTGCCTGAGCAAAAGCGACCAGTTTTTGTTTTCGAATGGCTTCGCTACTTGGAAAAAGTGTTGCCAGTTGCACAGAAATCGGACATCAAAGGATGTCAAAAAAAGTTGGTGCAGCAATTGACCGAGCATATTCAGGGTTCACCGGGTCCACCGACGCGCAAATTAATAGCCAGCTGCTTGGCGACTCTTTTCTCTGTAGGCGATACTTTTATGCTGTTCGACACGGTGAATGCGTGCAATGATATACTAAAGAATAAAGATGATTCACCCAGCTATTTACCAACAAAACTGTAAGTTATCTTATGCTTCGAGGGCTCATATTCAATACCCTCTATCTGCAATTTTACAAAATCTACTTTGTGATGTTAGAACCTATCTGTGGGACTTGACCGTCATCACTGATGTTATTTCTGACTTTGCAATCTAATAGTAAATTCTTCTGTCAAGCGTTATATAAGGTCAGCATTAGCATTACCGATGATAGTTAAGACTTAGGTGAATTTTTGTATCAGAATCTCATTTTTGTGAAAAGTGCAGATAGAGGGTATCGAATATAAGCCCTCGCCCTCGGAGCTTTTGCTTCCCACTTTTTAATGATTTTCTATGAGTCGCATTTCTTTTTCTTATCTGACCACTTGCAGCGCTGCAATTTGTGTATTGGGTTCGATGTACGAAAAACTCGGTCGTATGATGGGTCGCTCCTATGAGGAAACGGTTCAGATACTCATACGCACACTGCGCAATGCTGAATCGCAGGCTCGTGCCGAAATCATGATTACATTGGAAAAGGTAAACAAAACGCACATGCAATATTTTAGTATTAAATTTGTTACTTTTCTAAACTCCTTTATCGTGCCTTGACTTTACCAAAAAAATGTCTCTGCATTTTAGGTTTGCGCTGGCATGGGCACCGCCATCTCAAATGTGCACAAGGACATTTATAAAGCAACAAAACATTGTCTCACGGATCGCGTGATGGCAGTGCGTGTTGCAGCTGCTAAATGTGTGCTCGAAATGATCAATCACGCACCGTTCCTCTATCAAAGCGAGCTCGAGAGTTTGGCTTCGTTATGTTTTCGCGCTTTTGATGGCAGCAATTATGAGGTACGATGCGCGGTCGCCAAGCTGCTTGGTACGCTGCTGGCTTTCACGCAACAGCCACCAGGTGGCGCAAACAAGAAACCGGTTCAACCCATATCAACAAAGAATCAGGCGCGCAGCGTCTCACTAGACGAAGCCTTGGGCATATTAATGTCTGGCTTTTTGCGCGGTGGAGTCTCATTCCTCAAGGGCACCGGCGAGATTATCAAAGGCAGTTCGAGCGTAAATCGTGAGGTGCGTGTCGGTGTCACTCACTCATACGTGGTGTTCGTGCAATTCATGGGCAGCGTATGGCTGGAACGCAATCTAAGCACATTTCTGATGCATGTACTCGACTTGGTGGCCAATCCAAAGGCTGCTTCGTCACATGTGGACGCTGTCTATTCACGCAAGTGCATCAATTTTATACTTCGATCGATTATTGGCAAAATGCTTGGTGAGAAGGCGCAAACATCCGCATGCAAGGAGCTCATACATATTATAGCCAAGCAAATGAATTCGATCGACTTCAATCCGGAAAATGCAAAGGACTCGAATCAAGAAACACTCTTCAGTCAACACCTATTGGTATGTGCGCTACAAGAGTTGGGATCGCTTGTGCTCGGCTTGGGCACCACAGCGCAAAGTTTATTGCATGATCATACATTAAACTCTATTGATGCAACATGCGCAGTGCTAGTGCATCCGTGCTCAGCAGCGCGCCTTGCGGCCGCCTGGTGTTTGCGCTGCTTCTGCGTGGCGGTGCCCAGTCAAATTACACCGTTAATCGATCGTTTCGTCGACGCCATCGAGCAGATGCGTTCCTCACCAGAAGCTATATCTGGGTATAGTGCAGCTTTGGCTGCTATCTTGGGAAGCGTGCGCTATTCGCCGCTCGGCATACCGCATACCAAAGGTAAAGTGGTCTTCAACACAGCTGAAGAACTACTTCGCTCCGCATCGCAAAATAGTCGTATGTCCCTGAATCGTACACAAGCGGGTTGGCTGTTGATTGGAGCCATAATGACGCTCGGTTCGCCGGTGGTTAAGGGCTTACTGCCACGTATGTTGTTGTTATGGCGTAACTCTTTCCCACGTTCAAATAAGGAGCTCGAATCGGAGAAGGCGAGAGGTGATGCTTTTACCTGGCAAGTAACATTAGAGGGTCGTGCCGGTGCACTCTCAGTAATGCACAGTTTCCTGCTAAATTGTCCAGATCTAGTGACCGAGGATATAACTCGGCGTTTGCTTACGCCCATCGAAAGTGCGCTTGCCATGCTGGTGAAGTGAGTAAAAATAGAAAACATAGAGAATAGTCGTATAATTAGGTGTTAAATAATCAAACCCCCCGCCCCCCTTTCTTTTATGTTGTTTGCATTCTGTACAGCCTCTCACCAGTATTGAAAAGCTATGGCACGCAATTGAAGGCCCCAGCGGCTATGGTCCGTTTAAGACTATATGAAACGCTTTCGCTGCTGCCGCCTAATGCATTGGAGTCATCGTACACGCATCTGCTGCGCATGCTGGTGGCCGAGTTCACGCTTTCTGAAAATCCAGCCAATACAACGAACTCTTTGCTGCGCGCACTCTGCCATGGAGACGATTCTATAATTTTGGGTACTTGGTTGCAGGAGACAGATCATCGAACCATTGAAGATCAGGTGATTACATTTATATTGTTTGTATTGCATAGCGTTTTATTAAATATTTTCTGCTTGGATTATAATGCTGTTCACATTTTTGCGTTAATTGTTGTTGTTGTACATTTCCAAAGAGGGAAGAGAGTTGAAAACAAGTTGCTCATTTTAAACGTTTCCCTAGAAGGAGTTACTTGTATTTTTAAATGGCTTTCAACTTTAAATTTTTTTTTAACACACTATTTCAGAAGTTATTTTCTTAATGTGGTTAATAGGTTTATAAGAAAAATATGTACAGTAAGGAAATCGGAGCAAATCGTCCAAAAACCGTCAGATTGGTAATAACACTCGAAAAGGATCTAGTGGCGGTGAGTCGAATGCTGAATTTCCACTAGGCATTAAGCCTTATGAGTAAAAAATAAGCAATTGCTTTTTCTTAAAATTTCAGACCTTTTACTCGATTTATTCAAACAAATTTTAGTAAAAAGGTGTGAAATTTTAAGAAAAAGCAATTACTTATTCTTTATTCATAAGACCTATTGAAATGACAAAAAATTGGAGGCATTTCAAAAATGCCATGTAGACATGAATTAATTGCCGGATTTCCACTAGGCATTGAAATGACAAAAAATATAAGCCATTTAAAAAAATGCTATGTGGAAATGAACCTAATGACACTTTTTTAAACGTAATAACTTTTAATGCCAAAAATTTGTCATTTGTCATTTTTGCCATGTAATGCCTAGTGGAAATGCAGCATAAGTTCGAGCGAAACGGAGTGCGAATTCACGAAAATTATCGCCTTTTCGCATTTTCGAAAACAGCCATTTTTTGAGAAACGGGCATGGCTCTTTTTAATATTTCCACCTTCGATTAAAGTTGTTATTTAATCCACAACCGGCCGGATGGACGAAGTTAAAAAAAAAAAAAGTAAAGAAGTATAAGTTCGGGCGAAACCGAACTTTATGTACCCGATCCATTTGCATGATGAAGAAGAGTATTTTTCCCAATGTCAAACAACGGTATGTTGAAATAATTGGACCAAGTTTGCTGGAAATCGATAAGGCGGTTAGCGATAACTTATGTAGTCATAAGTGGGTGGTGTCACGCCCTTTTTACAAAAATCAATAATCTTACGTCTTGTTAAGAGATTGTTGTAAGTTAGTTATTGAAATATCGGGGTTTCCGTATTTCTGAAATTTACCGTTATGTGGTAAGTGACGGTAATTTTAGTCCGATTTAGAAATTGATAAACCGAGTACCAAGATACACATATGTAGGCGTAAGTGGGCGATACCACGCCATTTTCCAAAAATTTCTCTAGATATCATTTTCCGCTAAGGGGTTGTTGCATACATACATATATCGATTTTGAGTAAATCGGTTTAAATAGTTACTTATTTATCGCAGTTTTCGATATTCTGTAAATTTCCGTTATATGGGAGGTAGACGTGGTTCTTGTCTGATTTCAAAAATTTTCAGCGGATTCCTTAGTGAGCAATATTCGCACTGAGTTTGGTGGGTATTGGTGAAGGAAATACAGAGATATAGCACTTCTTCATAAGTGGGCGGTACCACGCCCATTTTCCAAAAATTGCATAACTTGGTTATTTTATGCCAAAATTCTACTTCGAAAACCAACTTTCAAGAATTTTAATCCAGTATTTTTGGAAATGTCGTAGTTACTTCTTTATTTGTTTCTTTATAACCACGAATTTCTTAAGGAATGCGCAAGACCGTTCTAAAAAAGTCCAAATCAATGCCAGTTTTTATAAATTGCACTTGTTATTAATAAAAATCGCAAAAGCACCAGAAAAAAAAAATATATATCCAAAATCAACGCGAGTTTTGCGACTGGAACCATGCACTTTATCATACTAAAATTCTATGGGCTATAAAACTGCATACCCAAAAATTTTCTAAATAGTAATAAAACTATATAATTATATTAATAATGCAACTATTAACTTTACACTTTGCAATATTGTTATATTTTTTAACACCAGAACCAGAGCGATAAAAAACACGTCCGTCTTGCTGACTTTTATTCTCCATCAACTGCCACCAGAACGGGCCTTTTTGACCCACTGTTTGAAAACTGGCTTATATAGATGGTGAGAATTTCCACTAAAATATTAAGCGCCAAATTTTTCTAAGGGTAGCCAAATGTAATGAAGAATAATACTAATTTTTATCAAAAAGGGGGGGGAACTTTAACCCTGTGTAGAAAACATTGCGATGCGATGGAGCAAAACCTTCCTGGGGTTTGACCACCATTTAAGAATGCTAACGTAATTTGCACACAGCCACCTAGTATTTGTATACGTCTGTGGGACCCCAGTATAAAATAACTTACGAATGTAAACACTAGCAAAAAAAAAAGTCTATTGAAACAAATTTACAACTGCGGAAAAAAATCGTCAGATTATCAGTGTGACCCTAATTTAACATGTAATAAACGCTTTCGATCGAAAAACGTGTTTACTATGTTTTTTCTGAGTTACGCTTTTTTTGGAAAAATAAAATGGCCCAAATTAGGTAAAAACTGCTATAAAAATGTAGTTTTCATTTCGTAAAATAGCGTTATTTATACCGATTATGGGTTGCTACGTAACCTGAGTTGTGTTACCGATATGCAACGGCCCTGAAATGAAAATGTATATACATATATTATGAATCGCGACTATAAGAATTTTGAACCAAAGCTTGAGTGTAAATAAGCTATTTAAAAAAATAAATCTCAATTAAAATTTCCACCGCAAGCACAAAAAGGCAGTTGCTAATATAGCAAGTCAGTTGCCAGCTTTCAGTTACCAGTCGCCATTTGCATTACCATTTCAGCCACTGGTAACCCAACTGAAGTTCGGTTGTCATCTGTAATCGAGCCATAGGTATGTACATATGGTCCAAATTTTGGGAACGTGGAACGGGCGAAAAAAAAAATATTTCTTTGACTCACCCGTCAACTCTTGCTATATTTTTTTGATATACATTTTAAGGCATCTAGAAAAAAGTGCCGATTGACATCCAATGTATGCGGTCCGCGTTCATTTCTCTTGTCCATCGCATGCGATCAAAATGGATAATATATTGTAGAGTATGGGAAGTAACGTTAAAGACTGCATATTTCGGTTTATACATATAATATTTTTGTAGTTTCTTTGAACCTTGATCTTTATTAAAATGCTTTAATTTAATTTTTAACTTTACGGGATTCGCCAAGTTTTCCGTAAGTGGGACGTTATATCTAACTGACCTCCAAAAAATTTAACGTTAAAGACCACCTAAAACATTTATCTTTAAAACAACAAAAGGAAACAAGTGTCTATATATAAAATGTAGCTTTTGGAATTTATGAAAAACTTTCGGTTTTTACACAACGTTTCAGACATATATATACACTAAAATATAGGTGCGACTGTAACGTTAAAGAGAAAAATTTTGACCATATGTATGTACATATAGGAACATAGTGTTACAATTATGAAGCTGCTTTGATTGGAAACTCGTGATGCTGTAAATATACTTGTAAATATGGTCATTTACATATCTATCGCCTAAGTAAAGTAACTAAATAGAAACCAACAGCAACTTCTATCCTTAAACATCTCCAAATAACGAGTGAAATTATCGCAAATATGTATGTATGTTTGATCTAACTACAAATACCTACTTCCCCCCACTGCACTGCTACCACCACCACCACCGAATAAACAATTGAATACGACAACAACAACTTGACAATCCCGTCGCCACCACCAATGTCAAAATATCAATGCAACTGCTACCACAACAACAACTGCCCCTGTGTGCGCCATCATTTCTGTGCTAATCTCGAAAAACAAAAAAAAAAAATAGATGGAACCTAATCGTAGATCCGATGGCGAGCATGTAAGTGTTGTTATTGTTGTTAAACGTTCATATTGTTGCTTTTGCTGTTGTACAATTTTCTTTAGAGTTTTTTCGTAAAATGCATTGTTGGATTTTGTATGTTTTTTTTTTTTGTGGCACTTCCTGATTTTCCACGTTTTCAATATGCCTTTTGTAGCACACAAACAAACATACAAATTTATTTTCTATTTTTGTCCCGACCTCAATACGAAAAGTGTCTGTGCTATACAAATTTGTTGTTTGTTTCTTTTTCTTTTGTTTAAAAAAAAAATCAATTTGAATCCTTGTAACGCCTTTGCTCTGCAATGTTTATTCTTTGTTTTCCTTTTTTTGCTTTTCTTTTCTTCCTTTGCCATGTTTTTTTTTTCTTTTCGCCAAGTCATTTCCGCTTCCTTTGAAACTAGTCACTTCATTTGGGTTAACAGTTTCTTTAATTTTTTTTGTTTTGCTTTTGTTGTTGCCTTACTGTTTAAAGCCATAAAAGAATGCGATTTTCGTAACCTTTTCGTTTGGTCTCAACAAACTTTGTTGAAATTAGTAAAAGTTGAAACCAACCGAGGACCAAAAATAACACGGTGCGGCTAAGTGGCCCAAGGTGCGCACAACCACTCAGGAGGACCTGGGTTCAATCCTTCGCCCAAGCAACATCTAAATTGGAAGAAGCTTTTTTCTAACAGCGGCCGCCCCTCGGCAAACAATGGCAATCCTCCGAGTGTATTTCTGCCATGAAAAACTTCTCGTAAAATGCATTTGCCGTTTGGAGGCGCTGTAAAACTGTAGGTCCCTTCACTTGAAGACGTACACCACAAATTGAAGGAGAAGCTAGTTAAGACAAAAATATTCTGGCCAGAATTTTTTCAGCCAACCCACTCGCGGATTATTTCCTAATACGTTGAATTTCATACGAAGTAGATTTCATCCATAAAACAGATGGGTGAAGGCCGTACCCTTGTCGGATGTCCTACTAAATATTATTATTATTAACAAAATCAAGCCAATTTCAAAAAGTTTTTAACGGACATAAAACAAAACAGTATTAAAAAATTCTCGAATACCCTGAATTTCTCAACTTATTCATAAAAGACTAATAGGACTTTTTTCTTAAGGTTACCTGTTGGGACTTAAGAAGAAGTCATTGCAAAATTTTTTACTTCGTTTTATTTTTAATCCTCAAAATTGTTTACTGCGCCAAACTACGATTATCCTTGAATAATAAATATTTTTGGTTTGAAGATTTTAATTTTTAACTCTTCCAGAAAAATGATTTGTAAAATAAGTGATGGAAATATCATCTTTTCTAGCCGCTTCCCATGCAATGCATTAAATAAGTCCCGTATTTAAATTATTTCATTTCATCTCCTCAGCTACAACCCAACAGTGCTGCTGGGTCGGGTGCGCTCGAGCATGATGCCTGCTGCTTGTACCGTCCACCAATTAGTGGTTTGGTGGGCCCAGCCGCTATCGCCGCCGTTTCCAATACACCAGTCAACAAGGTCGATCAATGTCCGGGTCCACTGCCCTTGGGCGTTGCTGTCATCGACATGTCCGTCACGCTGTTTGGTCTAATCTTTCCGAAAGTGGCCAATAAACATCGCTTGCAAATGTTGGAACATTTCGCCGAATGTATACGGCAAGCGAAGAGTAGCCGTCAAGAAGCCGTACAGATGAATATTTTCACTGCGTTGCTGAGCGGTTTGAAAGGACTCACCGACAGCAAGTGCGGCATTGGTCAGGAGGATGTAAAGAAGAGCGCTACAAATTTGGTCGTGGCAGCTTTGGTGAGCACCAATTCGACGCTGCGTTGCGCTGCCGGTGAAGCCATCGGTCGTATGGCGCAAGTGGTCGGCGATTCACGATTTACCGCTGAATTGGCGCAGAATTCATTTGACAAATTGAAGTCCGCACGTGATGTAGTCACACGCACTGGCCATTCGCTAGCATTGGGTTGCTTGCATCGTTACGTCGGCGGCATGGGGTCATCACATCATTTGAACACAAGCGTTTCAATTCTGCTGGCATTGGCACAGGACACCTCGTCGCCGGTGGTGCAAGTTTGGTCGCTGTATGCGTTGGCGCTCATTGCCGACTCTGGCGGACCAATGTTCCGTGGTTATGTTGAGGCAACTTTATCCTTGTGCTTGAAGTTATTGCTTTCTGTGCCACAGACCAATGTGGACGTTCACCAGTGCGTTGGGCGTGTATTGAATGCACTCATAACAACTGTTGGACCGGAGCTGCAGGTACTTGCGTGTAATAAATATTTTCATGGTGTGTAGCTATTAATTTTGTCTGTTCAAATTGTCTTTGACAGAGCAACAGCGGCGCTGTGGGCGCGATGCGTTCATCTTTCCTTTGCGCGTCGGCCATAATGCAAGCGCACACCGATCCGCTGGTGCAGGCCGAGGCTACCGGCTGCCTGCAACAGTTGCATCTCTTCGGACCGAAATATGTTAATTTGAGTTCGTTGGTGCCCACATTGGTGAAGACGCTCTCAAGCAACTATTTAATGCTGCGTAAAGCTGCTGTTTCTTGTTTGCGTCAGCTCTCCCAGCGTGAGGCCAAAGAAGTGTGCGAACTAGCGCTTACCATGACGCCTGAGCAATGTCCGGATATCACGATAACCGAATATGGGCTTCCGGGTGTACTTTTTGCCATGCTGGACACCGAAACCGATGCAGAAATGTTGAAAAATATCCACGATACACTAACGTCCATGCTACAAATGTTAGCTTCCGATAATCTAAGCTCATGGCTGAGTTTGTGTAAAAATGTACTAACCGTTGCTGTTGAGGGAATCTCGCTTCAAGACGAAGCGGGCGGTTTGAAGCATGAGGCCATAAATAGCAAGTCCAACAGCGGCAGTAATGATAGTGCAAACAAAGGTGAGGGCGATGATGATGACGAAGAAGAAGATTATGATGATGTAACTGAGTATCACGCTGAGGAGAATACCTCCACGCATCCGGCCGTACAGCCGCGTTGGCCGACACGCGTTTTTGCAGCGCAGTGTGTACGTAAAATCATAGCCACTTGTGAGGCAGCCAATCCTATACATCTGGACCTGATACAGGCTAAAGAAATGCAAATGATAAAATCACGTGGCGACTATCTGATTCTACATCTGTCCGAGTTAATACGTATGTCATTCATGGCAGCCACTTCGGACTCTGATCAACTACGATTAGAGGGTCTACGCACGTTACAGGAAATAATCGATCGATTTGCAAATGTGCCAGAGCCAGAGTTTCCAGGCCATTTGTTGCTGGAACAATTTCAAGCGCAGGTAAGCCCACTTTCAATGCTCGATCTATTTCATTTTTCAAGTGCAAATTCTTTAGTAACGATAGTGAATTAAAAAATTGTTGCGAAAAATTTGGCATTTGGGATCCATTTATTTCTCTCTTGTAACCCATATTAATATTGAGAGTATATAATCGAATTATGATGCATGATGTGGTTTAAGGCTAAAATTGAGATTGAAACTTACCGAGATGTTTCAATTCCGCAGTGTGACCCAGGCGCACTAATTTTTTTTTTTTTTTTAACGGGTATTTTCGTTTTTCCCCAGGTCGGTGCAGCTCTACGTCCAGCTTTCTCACCAGACACTCCATCGCATGTCACAGCGGCCGCGTGTGAAGTTTGTTCTGCTTGGATTGGCTCAGGTGTCGCCCGAGACCTGAACGATCTGCGTCGCGTACACCATTTACTGGTATCTTCCCTCGACAAATTGCATACCAAAACCAACAGTACCCAACTATACAATGAATCTATGGCAACATTGGAAAAGTTGAGCATTTTAAAAGCCTGGGCGGAGGTGTACATTGTCGCTATGATCGGCAATGGTTCGGCCCCGGCCTCCTTGCTGCAAAAGAAACTCACTTCTTCGAACATAATAACACCCCTTACAAGTGGTCTAGATTTGGAAGGATCCGAGGCGGCTGGCGGAGATTTTGGTGATTTCGAAAGCCGCGGCGAAAGTTTGCTCAGTCTGGTTAAACCAGAGCTAAAAAATCTGTCCACACACTGGCTAGCTGCAATGAAAGATCACGCGCTTTTGCTGCTTCCCGTAGAGTTCCAAAGTCAATTGCCGCACGATGGTGGCGCTTTCTACACTACAGATACGATTAACTCGTCTAAGCCGCACTATTTGTCCTCGTGGCCGCCCATCCTGTATGCAGCTTCGTTGTGGCTGAAGGACGAAGGTTTTGCCGAATATGCAAATACAAGCGCAACAGGTGCCGATGGCGCCGCATACGAATCGAACAACAATATTTCTCATGGCTCACTCTCAGCCGATCGCTTCCATATGATTTTCGGTATTTGCATGGAGGCTTTGTGCAGCACGCGTACATCTGAGAAGCCGAAAAATGTCATCAGTTGTTTGCAATCACTTTTCACGATTTTCGATTCTGATTGGGCGCGTAAACAATTGATTAAGAACAAAACATTGACCATTGAACTGTGCAACGTTTTGCATCGACAGATTTTGACTCGAGATGAGCTGCTGGTGCAATTGCTCTGCATGGAGATACTAAAACAGTCGATACACGCGGCCAAGGAGGATCTACAATTGAAACGTGACCAGCACCTTGCTCAAAACAATAAAAATAATGACAACACCGATAACGCGCACCTACAGACAGAAATCGAGAATTTAGGTGAAGGCGGTGAAGGTGGCGAAATTGTTCCCGGCAATTCGCACGTCTATGCCGTGCTGGAGGTGTGTCTTTGTGTATTCGTTCGACAAATACCCTCAATGAATCCGAGCGTCGCCAGCAAGCTGAGCACAATTCAATTTAAGCAGGAATTAGCCGCCAAAAACAGCTCATCACAATCTTTCTTCTCGGTGTTAGCTGAAGATAACGGCATGCTTGTTGCCAGCGGCTTACAATGTGTTGAGGATCTCACAGCGCTGTGCTCACCGAAAGGCGCGCTAACAATATTGCCTACCATCGCCTTCATGACTACATCGATAATGCGCGAAATCGCCAACAAATCGTCCATTGACACTACAATACTCGCAAACACGGGCGCAGTTCAGGCGTCGCTGCATACGCTCAAATCCGTATGCACTAACCGTTGGGCAAAGCACGAATTAGTCTCCGCCGAATGGATGGCAATATTGCAAAGCGCACTGGCCACCATTATTGACATGACAAAAACTGCGGGCGACGAAGAAGAGCGAAAGGTGGATGAAGTAACCATGTTATTGGCCATAGCCGTCTTTATACTACACACACCCGCCTCGGTGGTGTCCACACCGTCGCTGCAATATCCATGTATAAATCACTTCCGACAGTGTATGCAGTCGGAGCATTTGTCAGTGAAGTTGAAATGCATACAAACTACGCGTTCGATTTTCGCCAAAGCTGATCTTAAGATATCCACGCCGTACATCCATGCACTGGCGCCACGCATCATCGAGGGCTTATATGCAGAAACGGCGAAGACTCCACGCACCGATATGGAGCTGCAGATAACACTGGAGAGTATATTGACCGTAGAAACGTTGATCGAATTGGCGGAGCCACAGAATCGTAAGTGAATTGGCATGCATTTTATAAATTTGGAAAATTGGATTTGATTGATTACTGTGTTTAGTTTGCGTCCTTTAGCGAACATTCTTAAGATGTTTGTGTATTTATTCCGAGCCATGACTAAACGGAATAGTTTTGTTCTTTTTTTGTAATTTCATTTTTGTCTTTTAACTATACCAAGTTTTTCTGTTAACTTTAACCCATCCACTTTTTACAATTTTCATGTTGAATCCTTATCCCGAAACGTCCGTCATTAACTAACCACAACCCCACCCTAGCGATATAGTGTCTACATAATTAATGCGTTTGCTTTATATTAAAAAGTTCTTATTTTCTATTTATCTCTTTGTTTTTCTCTCTTTAAACGCGTTCCAAAATTACACAACCATATCCCATTGAAACTGAAAAAAAAAAAACAAATAAAAAAAAATATCCCGTTATCACGTTGTAACCTTTGTTTAAAAATCTATAGGAAACTTGATGCAAGGTAATTACCATAACTCAAAAGCTCAATAAAACAATACACCCACAGCTAAAATTGTTTTGTATGTTTATTCGTATGACTTAAAGTCCACATACAAATACAATGAAAACACACAACTACATATCGCCACACTGTCGCCTTGTAGAAATCGCACCATCAGAAACTAATTGGCTACCCGCTTAGAACATCTCTCTCTCTATATCTATCTCGCCATCCTTAAGCACTTCCATGCTGTATAGAGTTTCCTTAATGTGTACTTTATTATTTAATTTAATTTTTTTTTTTAGTTATGAACTTCTAGTGAAGATCTGTAGTTAGTGTTTAATATCTATGTTCTATGTACATAACTACACTTTTAACCCGGTAACAATTCTGAATATACACTTAGATAAAAAAGTACATAGTCCAACCAATCGATAATTCAATTACACATGTTTCTCACGTTCAAAAACGAAACAGTAGGGCAATTCATGGAAACGCGTAAATGCCTAGTAACCATGTAAACCTCGTAAA
>NW_023459124.1:74151-74736 GCF_013731165.1 Rhagoletis pomonella | reverse complement strand
CCACATACGCCAAATTCGAACCAAATCGGACCATAAATACCGTTTTTTCGAAATATCTCGACCTAAAGTAAAGCTTAACTTAACTTCAAATGTATTCAATAGACCAAACAACCTGTGTACGAGTGCATAAGAATGATGTTATAAACATTTCAAAAAATACTTAAACGTTTAAAAAAAAGAACGAGTACATAATTCTGATAGTCGTATGTTTCGATCTCCTGAACCTACGTTAACATAACATAAAACTGGGTAGAGTGATTTTAAATTGATCAAATCAGAAATCAAAATTCAATTTCATTTGTGATTTTACTCGCTGACTATTTCAGAAATAAAAGTTATTTGTGCTTCGGTGAGTTGAGATGAGCCGAGTTGAAGAGAGTTCATATGAGATGGGGTGAGTTGAGTTGTGATGAAGTGAGGTGAGGTGAGGTTTTTATACCTTTCATGAGCATGAAATGGTATTATAACTTTGGTCCGATGTTTGTAAGTACCAGAATAAGAAGAGATAGACACATTAAAATGTATACTTAAATGATCACAACGTCGAGCTGAGTCGATTTAGCCATGTCCGTCTGTCCGTCTGTC